>NW_026893751.1:0-300000 GCF_032452875.1 Bos javanicus | reverse complement strand
GCAGCATGACTCCTCACACCTGTGTTCAATGATTACTGCCTGCTGACTGTTTGATTCGTGCCTACTCAGCTCTTTGTTTATTGCCTCCAGAGGCACATGATCAGTGTATGATAGCAAACATGATCAGCGCATGATCAGTCACATGATCAGCGCCATTAAGTCACGTGATCACTACATGATAGTCATGTGATCAGTCCATGCTCAGTCACGGTATCAGTGCATGATCAGCCACGTGATCAGTGCATGATCAGCCACGTGATCAGTTCATGATAGCTATGTGATCAGTTCATGCTTTGTCACGTGATCAGTGCATGACCAGGCACGTGATCAGTGTATGTCCAGCCAAGTGATCAGTGCATGATAGCCACGTGATCAGTGCATGATCAGTCACGTGATCAGTGCATGATCAGTTACGTGATCAGTGTATGATCAGCCACGTGATCAGTGCATGATCAGCCACGTGATCAGTGCATGATCAATTACGTGATCAGTGCATGATCAGTCACGTGACCAGTACATGTTAGCTACGTGATCATTGCATGATCAGCCACATGATCAGTGCATGTTAGCCACGTGATCAGTGCATGATAGCCACGTGATCAGTGCATGATCAGTCATGTGATACGTGTGTGATCAGCCACGTGATCAGTGCATGTTATCCACGTGATCAGTGCATGACAGCCACGTGATCAGTGCATGAGAGCCACGTGATCAGTGCATGATCAGTCACGTGATACATGTGTGATCAGCCACGTAATCAGTGCATGATGAGCCACGTGATCAGTGCAGGATCAATTACGTGATCAGTGCATGATCAGTCACGTGACCAGTACATGGTTGCTACGTGAGCGTTGCATGATCAGCCACGTGAACAGAGCATGATAGCCACGTGGTCCGTGCATGATCAGTCACGTGATCAGTACATGATCAGTCACGTGAACAGTGCATGATCATTTACGTGATCTTTGCATGATCAGTCACGTGACCAGTATATGGTTGCTACGTGCTCATTCCATGACGAGCCACGTGAGCAGTGCATGATAGCCACGTGATGTGTGCATGAGTTACGTGAGCAGAGTATGATCAGCCACGTGATCAGTGCATGAGTGCCACGTGATCAGTGCATGATATGTCACGTGACAGGTGTGTGATCAGCCACATGAACAGTGCATTCAGCCACGTGATCAGTGCATGATAGCCACGTGATCAGTGCATGATCAGTTACGTGAGCAGTGTATGATCAGCCACGTGATCAGTGCATGGTCAGACACGTGAACAGTGTATGATCAGCCACGTGATCAGTGCATGATATCCAAGTGATCAGTGCATGATCATCACGTGATCAGTGTATGATCAGCCACGTGAACAGTGCATGCTCAGTCACGTGATCTGGGCCTGCTGAGCTGCGTGATTACTGTCTGCTCATCTGCTTGACAATTGCCAGCTGAGCTGCACGATTCCTGCCTGTCATCTGCTTGACAATTGCCAGCTGTGCTGCGTAATTCCTGCCTGCTCAGCTGCTTGATTATTGCCAGCTGAGCAGCATGATTCCTCACACCTGTGTTCCATGATTACTGCCTGCTGACTGTTTGATTCGTGCCTACTCAGCTCTTTGTTTATTGCCTCCAGAGGCACATGATCAGTGTATGATAGCAAACATGATCAGCGCATGATCAGTCACATGATCAGCGCCATTAAGTCACGTGATCACTACATGATAGTCATGTGATCAGTCCATGCTCAGTCACAAGATTAGTGCATGATCATCCACGTGATCAGTGCATGATCAGTCATGTAGTCAATGCATGATAGCGCCGTGATCAGTGCACGATCAGTCCCGTGATCAGTGTATGATCAGCCACGTGATCAGTGCAAGATAGCTACGTGATCAGTGCATGATCAGTCACATGATCAGTGCATGATCAGTCACGTGATAGGTGTGTGATCAGCCACGTGAACAGTGCATGCTCAGTCACGTGATCAGTGCCTGCTGAGCTGGGTGATTACTGTCTGCTCATCTGCTTGACAATTTCCAGCTGAGCTGCAGGATTCCTGCCTGTCATCTCCTTGACAATTGCCACCTGTGCTGTGTAATTCCTGCCTGCTCATCTACTTGATTATTGCCAGCTGAGCAGCATGATTTCTCAGAGCTGAGTTCCATGATTATAGCCTGCTGACTGATTCCTGCCTACTCAGCTCTATGTACATTGCCTCCAGAGGCACATGATCAGTGTGTGACACCAAACATGATCAGCACATGTTCAGTCACATGATCAATGCATGATTAGCCAGGTGGTCAGTGCATGATCAATTATGTGATCAGTGCATGATCAGTCATGTGATCAGTACATGGTAGCTGCGTGATCAGTGCATGATCAGCCACGTGAGCAGTGCATGATAGCCACGTGATCAGTGCATGATCAGTCACGGGATCAGTGCATGATCAATTAGCTGATCAGTGCATGATCAGTCACGTGATCAGTGCATGGTAGCTAGGTGATCAGTGCATGATCAGCCACGTGATCAGTGCATGATAGCCACGTGATCAGTGCATGATCAGTCATGTGATACGTGTGTGATCAGCCACGTGATCAGTGCATGATATCCACGTGATCAGTGCAGGATAGCCACGTGATCAGTGCATGATTATTCACGTGATCAGTGCATGATCAGTCACGTGAACAGTGCATGGTAAGTCATGTGATCAGTGCATGACCAGCCAAGTGATCAGTGCATGATAGCCACGTGATTAGTGCATGATCAGTCACGTGATCAGTGCATGATCAGTCACGTGATCAGTGTATGGTCAGCCACGTGATCAGTGCATGATCAGCCAAATGATAAGTGCATGATCAATTACGTGATCAGTGCATGATCAGCCATGTGATCACTGCATTATCAGTCACGTGATCAGTACATGATCAGTCACGTGAACAGTGCATGATCATTTACGTGATCTGTGCATGATCAGTCACGTGACCAGTATATGGTTGCTACGTGATCATTCCGTGACGAGCCACGTGACCAGTGCATGATAGCCACGTGATGTGTGCATGAGTTACGTGAGCAGAGTATGATCAGCCACGTGATCAGTGCATGAGTGCCACGTGATCAGTGCATGATATGTCACGTGACAGGTGTGTGGTCAGCCACATGAACAGTGCATGTTCAGCCACGTGATCAGTGCATGATAGCCACGTGATCAGTGCATGATCAGTTACGTGAGCAGTGTATGATCAGCCACGTGATCAGTGCATGGTCAGACACGTGAACAGTGTATGATCAGCCACGTGATCAGTGCATGATATCCAAGTGATCAGTGCATGATCATCACGTGATCAGTGTATGATCAGCCACGTGAACAGTGCATGCTCAGTCACGTGATCTGGGCCTGCTGAGCTGCGTGATTACTGTCTGCTCATCTGCTTGACAATTGCCAGCTGAGCTGCACGATTCCTGCCTGTCATCTGCTTGACAATTGCCAGCTGTGCTGCGTAATTCCTGCCTGCTCAGCTGCTTGATTATTGCCAGCTGAGCAGCATGATTCCTCACACCTGAGTTCCATGATTATTGCCTGCTGACTGTTTGATTCGTGCCTACTCAGCTCTTTGTTTATTGCCTCCAGAGGCACATGATCAGTGTATGATAGCAAACATGATCAGCGCATGATCAGTCACATGATCAGCGCCATTAAGTCACGTGATCACTACATGATAGTCATGTGATCAGTCCATGCTCAGTCACGGTATCAGTGCATGATCAGCCACGTGATCAGTGCATGATCTGTCACATGATTAGTGTATGATCATCCACGTGATCAGTGCATGGGCAGTCATGTGATCAGTGCATGATATAGACGTGATCAGTGCATGATCAGTCTCGTGATCAGTGCATGATAGCCACGTGATCAGTGCATGATCAGTCACCTGATGGGTGTATGATCATTCACGTGACCTGTACATGGTAGCTACATGATCATTGCATGATCAGCCACGTGAGTAGTGCATGATAGCCACGTGATCACTGCATGATCAGTCACGTGATCAGTGCATGATCAGTCACGTGACCAGTGCATGGTAGCTACGTGATCATTGCATGATCAGCCACGTGATCAGTGCATGATAGCCACGTGATCAGTGCATGATCAGCCACGTGATCAGTGCATGATCAGTCACGTGATACGTGTGTGATCAGCCACGTGATCAGTGCATGATATCCACGTGATCAGTGCATGATAGCCACGTGATCAGTGCATGATCAGTCACGTGATCAGTGCATGATCAGTCACGTGATCAGTGCATGATCAGTCACGTGATCAGTGCATGATCAGCCACGTGATCAGTGCATGATAGCCACGTGATCAGTGCATGATCAGTCACGTGATCAGTGCATGATCAGTCACGTGATCAGTGCATGATCAGCCACGTGATCAGTGCATGATCAGCCACGTGATCAGTGCATGATCAGTTACGTGATCAGTGCATGATCAGCCACGTGATCAGTGCATGATCAGTCACGTGATCAGTGCATGATCAGTCACGTGAACAGTGCATGATCATTACGTGATCAGTGCATGATCAGTCACGTGACCAGGATATGGTAGCTACGTGATCATTCCATGACGAGCCACGTGAGCAGTGCATGATAGCCACGTGATGTGTGCATGATGAGTTACGTGAGCAGAGTATGATCAGCCACGTGATCAGTGCATGAGTGCCACGTGATCAGTGCATGATATGTCACGTGACAGGTGTGTGATCAGCCACGTGAACAGTGCATGTTCAGCCACGTGATCAGTGCATGATAGCCACGTGATCAGTGCATGATCAGTTACGTGAGCAGTGTTTGATCAGCCACGTGATCAGTGCATGGTCAGACACGTGAACAGTGTATGATCAGCCACGTGATCAGTGCATGATATCCAAGTGATCAGTGCATGATCAATCACGTGATCAGTGTATGATCAGCCACGTGAACAGTGCATGCTCAGTCACGTGATCAGGGCCTGCTGAGCTGCGTGATTACTGTCTGCTCATCTGCTTGACAATTGCCAGCTGAGCTGCACGATTCCTGCCTGTCATCTGCTTGACAATTGCCAGCTGTGCTGCGTAATTCCTGCCTGCTCAGCTGCTTGATTATTGCCAGCTGAGCAGCATGATTCCTCACACCTGATTTCCATGATTATTGCCTGCTGACTGTTTGATTCGTGCCTACTCAGCTCTTTGTTTTTTGCCTCCAGAGGCACATGATCAGTGTATGATAGCAAACATGATCAGCGCATGATCAGTCACATGATCAGCGCCATTAAGTCACGTGATCACTACATGATAGTCATGTGATCAGTCCATGCTCAGTCACGGTATCAGTGCATGATCAGCCACGTGATCAGTGCATGATCAGTCACGTGATCAGTGCATGATCAGTCACGTGATCAGTGCATGATCAGCCACGTGATCAGTGCATGATCAGCCACGTGATCAGTGCATGATCAGCCACGTGATCAGTGCATGATCAGTCACCTGATGGGTGTATGATCATTCACGTGACCTGTACATGGTAGCTACATGAACATTGCATGATCAGCCACGTGAGTAGTGCATGATAGCCATGAGATCACTGCATGATCAGTCACGTGATCAGTGCATGATCAGTCATGTGACCAGTACATGGTAGCTGCGTGATCATGCATGATCAGCCACGTGAGCAGTGCATGATAGCCACGTGATCAGTGCATGATCAGTCACGTGATCAGTGCATGATCAGTCACGTGATCAGTGCATGATCAGCCACGTGATCAGTGCATGATCAGGCACGTGATCAGTGTATGATCAGCCACGTGATCAGTGCATGATAGCCACGTGATCAGTGCATGATCAGTCACGTGATCAGTGCATGATCAGTTACGTGATCAGTGCATGATCAGCCACGTGATCAGTGCATGATCAGCCACGTGATCAGTGCATGATCAATTACGTGATCAGTGCATGATCAGTCACGTGACCAGTACATGGTAGCTACGTGATCATTGCATGATCAGCCACGTGATCAGTGCATGATAGCCACGTGATCAGTGCATGATAGCCACGTGATCAGTGCATGATCAGTCATGTGATACGTGCATGATCAGCCACGTGATCAGTGCATGATATCCACGTGATCAGTGCATGACAGCCACGTGATCAGTGCATGAGAGCCACGTGATCAGTGCATGATCAGTCACGTGATACATGTGTGATCAGCCACGTGATCAGTGCATGATGAGCCACGTGATCAGTGCATGATCAATTACGTGATCAGTGCATGATCAGTCACGTGATCAGTACATGGTTGCTACGTGATCGTTGCATGATCAGCCACGTGAGCAGTGCATGATAGCCACGTGATCAGTGCATGATCAGTCACGTGATCAGTACATGATCAGTCACGTGAACAGTGCATGATCATTTACGTGATCAGTGCATGATCAGTCACGTGACCAGTATATGGTTGCTACGTGATCATTCCATGACGAGCCACGTGAGCAGTGCATGATAGCCACGTGATGTGTGCATGAGTTACGTGAGCAGAGTATGATCAGTCACGTGATCAGTGCATGAGTGCCACGGGATCAGTGCATGATATGTCACGTGACAGGTGTGTGATCAGCCACGTGAACATTGCATGTTCAGCCACGTGATCAGTGCATGATAGCCACGTGATCAGTGCATGATCAGTTACGTGAGCAGTGTATGATCAGCCACGTGATCAGTGCATGGTCAGACACGTGAACAGTGTATGATCAGCCACGTGATCAGTGCATGATATCCAAGTGATCAGTGCATGATCATCACGTTATAAGTGTATGATCAGCCACGTGAACAGTGCATGCTCAGTCACCTGATCTGGGCCTGCTGAGCTGCGTGATTACTGTCTGCTCATCTGCTTGACAATTGCCAGCTGAGCTGCACGATTCCTTCCTGCTCAGCTGCTTGATTATTGCCAGCTGAGCAGCATGATTCCTCACACCTGAGTTCCATGATTATTGCCTGCTGACTGTTTGATTCGTGCCTACTCAGCTCTTTGTTTATTGCCTCCAGAGGCACATGATCAGTGTATGATAGCAAACATGATCAGCTCATGATCAGTCACATGATCAGCGCCATTAAGTCACGTGATCACTACATGATACTCATGTGATCAGTCCATGCTCAGTCACGGTATCAGTGCATGATCAGCCACGTGATCAGTGCATGATCTGTCACAAGATCAGTGTATGATCATCCACGTGATCAGTGCATGGGCAGTCATGTGATCAGTGTATGATATAGACGTGATCAGTGCATGATCAGTCACGTGATCAGTGCATGATCAGCCACGTGATCAGTGCATGATCAGCCACGTGATCAGTGCATGATCAGCCACGTGATCAGTGCATGATCAGTCACGTGATCAGTGCATGATCAGCCACGTGATCAGTGCATGATCAGTCACGTGATCAGTGCATGATCAGTCACGTGATCAGTGCATGATCAGCCACGTGATCAGTGCATGATAGCCACGTGATCAGTGCATGATCAGTCACGTGATCAGTGCATGATCAGTCACGTGATCAGTGCATGATCAGCCACGTGATCAGTGCATGATCAGCCACGTGATCAGTGCATGATCAGCCACGTGATCAGTGCATGATCAGTCACGTGATCAGTGCATGATCAGGCACGTGATCAGTGCATGATCATTTACGTGATCAGTGCATGATCAGTCACGTGACCAGTATATGGTAGCTACGTGATCATTCCATGACGAGCCACGTGAGCAGTGCATGATAGCCACGTGATGTGTGCATGATCAGTTACGTGAGCAGTGTATGATCAGCCACGTGATCAGTGCATGAGTGCCACGTGATCAGTGCATGATATGTCACGTGACAGTGTGTGATCAGCCACGTGAACAGTGCATGATCAGCCACGTGATCAGTGCATGATAGCCACGTGATCAGTGCATGATCAGTTATGTGAGCAGTGTATGATCAGCCTCGTGATCAGTGCATGGTCAGACACGTGAACAGTGTGTGATCAGCCACGTGATCAGTGCATGATATCCAAGTGATCAGTGCATGATCAATCACGTGATCAGTGTATGATCAGCCACGTGAACAGTGCATGCTCAGTCACGTGATCAGGGCCTGCTGAGCTGCGTGATTACTGTCTGCTCATCTGCTTGACAATTGCCAGCTGAGCTGCACGATTCCTGCCTGTCATCTGCTTGACAATTGCCAGCTGTGCTGCGTAATTCCTGCCTGCTCAGCTGCTTGATTATTGCCAGCTGAGCAGCATGATTCCTCACACCTGAGTTCCATGATTATTGCCTGCTGACTGTTTGATTCGTGCCTACTCAGCTCTTTGTTTATTGCCTCCAGAGGCACATGATCAGTGTATGATAGTAAACATGATCAGCGCATGATCAGTCACATGATCAGCGCCATTAAGTCACGTGATCACTACATGATAGTCATGTGATCAGTCCATGCTCAGTCACGGTATCAGTGCATGATCAGCCACGTGATCAGTGCATGATCAGCCACGTGATCAGTGCATGATAGCCACGTGATCAGTGCATGATCAGTCACGTGATCAGTGCATGATCAGTCACGTGATCAGTGCATGATCAGCCACGTGATCAGTGCATGATCAGCCACGTGATCAGTGCATGATCAGTTACGTGATCAGTGCATGATCAGTCACCTGATGGGTGTATGATCATTCACGTGACCAGTACATGGTAGCTACATGATCATTGCATGATCAGCCACGTGATAGTGCATGATAGCCACGTGATCAGTGCATGATCAGTCACGTGATCAGTGCATGATCAGTCATGTGACCAGTGCATGGTAGCTGCGTGATCATGCATGATCAGCCACGTGATCAGTGCATGATAGCCACGTGATCAGTGCATGATCAGCCACGTGATCAGTGCATGATCAGTCACGTGATCAGTGCATGATCAGCCACGTGATCAGTGCATGCTCAGTCACGTGATCAGGGCCTGCTGAGCTGCGTGATTACTGTCTGCTCATCTGCTTGACGATTGCCAGCTGAGCTGCACGATTCCTGCCTGTCATCTGCTTGACAATTGCCAGCTGTGCTGCGTAATTCCTGCCTGCTCAGCTGCTTGATTATTGCCAGCTGAGCAGCATGATTCCTCACACCTGAGTTCCATGATTATTGCCTGCTGACTGTTTGATTCGTGCCTACTCAGCTCTTTGTTTATTGCCTCCAGAGGCACATGATCAGTGTATGATAGCAAACATGATCAGCGCATGATCAGTCACATGATCAGCGCCATTAAGTCACGTGATCACTACATGATAGTCATGTGATCAGTCCATGCTCAGTCACGGTATCAGTGCATGATCAGCCACGTGATCAGTGCATGATCTGTCACAAGATTAGTGTATGATCATCCACGTGATCAGTGCATGGGCAGTCATGTGATCAGTGCATGATATAGACGTGATCAGTGCATGATCAGTCACGTGATCAGTGCATGATAGCCACGTGATCAGTGCATGATCAGTCACCTGATGGGTGTATGATCATTCACGTGACCTGTACATGGTAGCTACATGATCATTGCATGATCAGCCACGTGAGTAGTGCATGATAGCCACGTGATCAGTGCATGATCAGTCACGTGATCAGTGCATGATCAGCCACGTGATCAGTGCATGATAGCCACGTGATCAGTGCATGATCAGACACTGATCAGTGCATGATCAGTCACGTGATCAGTGCATGATCAGCCACGTGATCAGTGCATGATCAGGCACGTGATCAGTGCATGATCAGCCACGTGATCAGTGCATGATAGCCACGTGATCAGTGCATGATCAGTCACGTGATCAGTGCATGATCAGTCACGTGATCAGTGCATGATCAGCCACGTGATCAGTGCATGATCAGCCACGTGATCAGTGCATGATCAATTACGTGATCAGTGCATGATCAGTCACGTGACCAGTACATGGTAGCTACGTGATCATTGCATGATCAGCCACGTGATCAGTGCATGATAGCCACGTGATCAGTGCATGATAGCCACGTGATCAGTGCATGATCAGTCATGTGATACGTGTTTGATCAGCCACATGATCAGTGCATGGTATCCACGTGATCAGTGCATGACAGCCACGTGATCAGTGCATGAGAGCCACGTGATCAGTGCATGATCAGTCACGTGATACATGTGTGATCAGCCACGTGATCAGAGCATGATGAGCCACGTGATCAGTGCAGGATCAATTACGTGATCAGTGCATTATCAGTCACGTGATCACTACATGGTTGCTACGTGATCGTTGCATGATCAGCCACGTGAGCAGAGCATGATAGCCACGTGATCAGTGCATGATCAGTCACGTGATCAGTACATGATCAGTGACGTGAACAGTGCATGATCATTTACGTGATCTTTGCATGATCAGTCACGTGACCAGTATATGGTTGCTACGTGATCATTCCATGACGAGCCACGTGAGCAGTGCATGATAGCCACGTGATGTGTGCATGAGTTACGTGAGCAGAGTATGATCAGCCACGTGATCAGTGCATGAGTGCCACGTGATCAGTGCATGATATGTCACGTGACAGGTGTGTGATCAGCCACGTGAACATTGCATGTTCAGCCACGTGATCAGTGCATGATAGCCACGTGATCAGTGCATGATCAGTTACGTGAGCAGTGTATGATCAGCCACGTGATCAGTGCATGCTCAGACACGTGAACAGTGTATGATCAGCCACGTGATCAGTGCATGATATCCAAGTGATCAGTGCATGATCATCACGTGATCAGTGTATGATCAGCCACGTGAACAGTGCATGCTCAGTCACGTGATCTGGGCCTGCTGAGCTGCGTGATTACTGTCTGCTCATCTGCTTGACAATTGCCTGCTGAGCTGCACGATTCCTGCCTGTCATCTGCTTGACAATTGCCAGCTGTGCTGCGTAATTCCTGCCTGCTCAGCTGCTTGATTATTGCCAGCTGAGCAGCATGATTCCTCACACCTGAGTTCCATGATTATTGCCTGCTGACTGTTTGATTCGTGCCTACTCAGCTCTTTGTTTATTGCCTCCAGAGGCACATGATCAGTGTATGATAGCAAACATGATCAGCGCATGATCAGTCACATGATCAGCGCCATTAAGTCACGTGATCACTACATGATAGTCATGTGATCAGTCCATGCTCAGTCACGGTATCAGTGCATGATCAGCCACGTGATCAGTGCATGATCTGTCACATGATTAGTGTATGATCATCCACGTGATCAGTGCATGGGCAGTCATGTGATCAGTGCATGATATAGACGTGATCAGTGCATGATCAGTCTCGTGATCAGTGCATGATAGCCACGTGATCAGTGCATGATCAGTCACCTGATGGGTGTATGATCATTCACGTGACCTGTACATGGTAGCTACATGATCATTGCATGATCAGCCACGTGAGTAGTGCATGATAGCCACGTGATCACTGCATGATCAGTCACGTGATCAGTGCATGATCAGTCACGTGACCAGTGCATGGTAGCTGCGTGATCATTGCATGATCAGCCACGTGATCAGTGCATGATAGCCACGTGATCAGTGCATGATCAGCCACGTGATCAGTGCATGATCAGTCACGTGATCAGTGTGTGATCAGCCACGTGATCAGTGCATGATATCCACGTGATCAGTGCATGATAGCCACGTGATCAGTGCATGATCAGTCACGTGATCAGTGCATGATCAGTCACGTGATCGTGTGTGATCAGCCACGTGATCAGTGCATGATCAGCCACGTGATCAGTGCATGATCAATTACGTGATCAGTGCATGATCAGTCACGTGACAGTACATGGTAGCTACGTGATCATTGCATGATCAGCCACGTGATCAGTGCATGATAGCCACGTGATCAGTGCATGATAGCCACGTGATCAGTGCATGATCAGTCACGTGATCATGTGTGATCAGCCACGTGATCAGTGCATGATCAGCCACGTGATCAGTGCATGATCAGTCACGTGATCAGTGCATGATCAGTCACGTGATCAGTGCATGATCAGCCACGTGATCAGTGCATGATCAGTCACGTGATCAGTGCATGATCAGCCACGTGATCAGTGCATGATAGCCACGTGATCAGTGCATGATCAGTCACGTGATCAGTGCATGATCAGCCACGTGATCAGTGCATGATCAGTCACGTGATCAGTGCATGATCAGCCACGTGATCAGTGCATGATCAGCCACGTGATCAGTGCATGATCAGCCACGTGATCAGTGCATGATCAGCCACGTGATCAGTGCATGATCAGTCACGTGATCAGTGCATGATCAGTCACGTGATCAGTGCATGATCATTTACGTGATCAGTGCATGATCAGTCACGTGACCAGTATATGGTAGCTACGTGATCATTCCATGACAGCCACGTGAGCAGTGCATGATAGACACTTGATGTGTGCATGATGAGTTACGTGAACAGAGTATGATCAGCCACGTGATCAGTGCATGAGTGCCACGTGATCAGTGCATGATATGTCACGTGACAGGTGTGTGATCAGCCACGTGAACAGTGCATGTTCAGCCACGTGATCAGTCCATGATAGCCACGTGATCAGTGCATGATCAGTTACGTGAGCAGTGTATGATCAGCCACGTGATCAGTGCATGTCAGACACGTGAACAGTGTATGATCAGCCACGTGATCAGTGCATGATATCCAAGTGATCAGTGCATGATCAGTCACGTGATCAGTGTTTGATCAGCCACGTGAACAGTGCATGATCAGCCACGTGATCAGGGCCTGCTGAGCTGCGTGATTACTGTCTGCTCATCTGCTTGACAATTGCCAGCTGAGCTGCACGATTCCTGCCTGTCATCTGCTTGACAATTGCCAGCTGTGCTGCGTAATTCCTGCCTGCTCAGCTGCTTGATTATTGCCAGCTGAGCAGCATGATTCCTCACACCTGAGTTCCATGATTATTGCCTGCTGACTGTTTGATTCGTGCCTACTCAGCTCTTTGTTTATTGCCTCCAGAGGCACATGATCAGTGTATGATAGCAAACATGATCAGCGCATGATCAGTCACATGATCAGCGCCATTAAGTCACGTGATCACTACATGATAGTCATGTGATCAGTCCATGCTCAGTCACGGTATCAGTGCATGATCAGCCACGTGATCAGTGCATGATCAGTCACGTGATCAGTGCATGATCAGCCACGTGATCAGTGCATGATCAGCCACGTGATCAGTGCATGATCAGTTACGTGATCAGTGCATGATCAGCCACGTGATCAGTGCATGATCAGTCACGTGATCAGTGCATGATCAGCCACGTGATCAGTGCATGATCAGTCACGTGATCAGTGCATGATCAGTCACGTGATCAGTACATGGTAGCTACATGATCATTCCATGATCAGCCACGTGATCAGTGCATGATAGCCACGTGATCAGTGCATGATCAGTCACGTGATCAGTGCATGATCAGCCACGTGATCAGTGCATGATGCCACGTGATCAGTGCATGATAGTCACGTGATCAGTGCATGATCAGCCACGTGATCAGTGCATGATAGCCACGTGATCAGTGCATGATCAGTCACGTGATCAGTGCATGATCAGTCACGTGATCAGTGCATGATCATTTACGTGATCAGTGCATGATCAGTCACGTGACCAGTATATGGTTGCTACGTGATCATTCCATGACAGCCACGTGAGCAGTGCATGATAGCCACGTGATGTGTGCATGAGTTACGTGATCAGTGTATGATCAGCCACGTGATCAGTGCATGAGTGCCACGTGATCAGTGCATGATATGTCACGTGACAGTGTGTGATCAGCCACGTGAACAGTGCATGTTCAGCCACGTGATCAGTGCATGATAGCCACGTGATCAGTGCATGATCAGTTACGTGAGCAGTGTATGATCAGCCACGTGATCAGTGCATGGTCAGACACGTGAACAGTGTATGATCAGCCACGTGATCAGTGCATGATATCCAAGTGATCAGTGCATGATCATCACGTGATCAGTGTATGATCAGCCACGTGAACAGTGCATGCTCAGTCACGTGATCTGGGCCTGCTGAGCTGCGTGATTACTGTCTGCTCATCTGCTTGACAATTGCCAGCTGAGCTGCACGATTCCTGCCTGTCATCTGCTTGACAATTGCCAGCTGTGCTGTGTAATTCCTGCCTGCTCAGCTGCTTGATTATTGCCAGCTGAGCAGCATGATTCCTCACAGCTGAGTTCCATGATTATTGCCTGCTGAGCAGCATGATTCCTCACACCTGAGTTCCATGATTATTGCCTGCTGACTGTTTGATTCGTGCCTACTCAGCTCTTTGTTCATTGCCTCCAGAGGCACATGATCAGTGTATGATAGCAAACATGATCAGTGCATGATCAGTCACATGATCAGCGCCATTAAGTCACGTGATCAGTGCATGATAGTCATGTGATCAGTGCATGATCAGTCACGTGATCAGTGCATGATCAGCCACGTGATCAGTGCATGATCAGCCACGTGATCAGTGCATGATAGCCACGTGATCAGTGCATGATCAGTCACGTGATCAGTGCATGATCAGTCACGTGATCAGTGCATGATCAGTCACGTGATCAGTGCATGGTAGCTACGTGATCAGTGCATGATCAGCCACGTGATCAGTGCATGATAGCCACGTGATCAGTGCATGATAGCCACGTGATCAGTGCATGATCAGTCACGTGATACGTGTGTGATCAGCCACGTGATCAGTGCATGATATCCACGTGATCAGTGCATGATAGCCACGTGATCAGTGCATGATCAGTCACGTGATCAGTGCATGATCAGTCACGTGATCAGTGCATGATCAGCCACGTGATCAGTGCATGATCAGCCACGTGATCAGTGCATGATCAATTACGTGATCAGTGCATGATCAGTCACGTGACAGTACATGGTAGCTACGTGATCAGTGCATGATCAGCCACGTGATCAGTGCATGATAGCCACGTGATCAGTGCATGATCAGCCACGTGATCAGTGCATGATCAGTCACGTGATCATGTGTGATCAGCCACGTGATCAGTGCATGATCAGCCACGTGATCAGTGCATGATCAGCCACGTGATCAGTGCATGATCAGTCACGTGATCAGTGCATGATCAGCCACGTGATCAGTGCATGATCAGTCACGTGATCAGTGCATGATCAGCCACGTGATCAGTGCATGATAGCCACGTGATCAGTGCATGATCAGTCACGTGATCAGTGCATGATCAGCCACGTGATCAGTGCATGATCAGTCACGTGATCAGTGCATGATCAGCCACGTGATCAGTGCATGATCAGCCACGTGATCAGTGCATGATCAGCCACGTGATCAGTGCATGATCAGCCACGTGATCAGTGCATGATCAGTCACGTGATCAGTGCATGATCAGGCACGTGAACAGTGCATGATCATTTACGTGATCAGTGCATGATCAGTCACGTGACCAGTATATGGTAGCTACGTGATCATTCCATGACGAGCCACGTGAGCAGTGCATGATAGAAACTTGATGTGTCCGTGATGAGTTACGTGAGCAGAGTATGATCAGCCACGTGATCAGTGCATGAGTGCCACGTGATCCGTGCATGATATGTCACGTGACAGTGTGTGATCAGCCACGTGAACAGTGCATGTTCAGCCACGTGATCAGTGCATGATAGCCACGTGATCAGTGCATGATCAGTTACGTGAGCAGTGTATGATCAGCCACGTGATCAGTGCATGGTCAGACACGTGAACAGTGTATGATCAGCCACGTGATCAGTGCATGATATCCAAGTGATCAGTGCATGATCAATCACGTGATCAGTGTATGATCAGCCACGTGAACAGTGCATGCTCAGTCACGTGATCAGGGCCTGCTGAGCTGCGTGATTACTGTCTGCTCATCTGCTTGACAATTGCCAGCTGAGCTGCACGATTCCTGCCTGTCATCTGCTTGACAATTGCCAGCTGTGCTGCGTAATTCCTGCCTGCTCAGCTGCTTGATTATTGCCAGCTGAGCAGCATGATTCCTCACACCTGAGTTCCATGATTATTGCCTGCTGACTGTTTGATTCGTGCCTACTCAGCTCTTTCTTTATTGCCTCCAGAGGCACATGATCAGTGTATGATAGCAAACATGATCAGCGCATGATCAGTCACATGATCAGCGCCATTAAGTCACGTGATCACTACATGATAGTCATGTGATCAGTCCATGCTCAGTCACGGTATCAGTGCATGATCAGCCACGTGATCAGTGCATGATCAGTCACGTGATCAGTGCATGATCAGCCACGTGATCAGTGCATGATCAGCCACGTGATCAGTGCATGATCAGCCACGTGATCAGTGCATGATCAGCCACGTGATCAGTGCATGATCAGTCACGTGATCAGTGCATGATCAGTCACGTGATCAGTGCATGATCATTCACGTGATCAGTGCATGATCAGTCACGTGACCAGTGCATGGTAGCTACGTGATCATTGCATGATCAGCCACGTGATCAGTGCATGATAGCCACGTGATCAGTGCATGATCAGTCACGTGATCAGTGCATGATCAGCCACGTGATCAGTGCATGATGCCACGTGATCAGTGCATGATAGTCACGTGACAGTGCATGATCAGCCACGTGATCAGTGCATGATAGCCACGTGATCAGTGCATGATCAGTCACGTGATCAGTGCATGATCAGTCACGTGATCAGTGCATGATCAGCCACGTGATCAGTGCATGATCAGTCACGTGACCAGTATATGGTAGCTACGTGATCATTGCATGACAGCCACGTGAGCAGTGCATGATAGCCACGTGATGTGTGCATGAGTTACGTGATCAGTGTATGATCAGCCACGTGATCAGTGCATGAGTGCCACGTGATCAGTGCATGATATGTCACGTGACAGTGTGTGATCAGCCACGTGATCAGTGCATGATCAGCCACGTGATCAGTGCATGATAGCCACGTGATCAGTGCATGATCAGTTACGTGAGCAGTGTATGATCAGCCACGTGATCAGTGCATGATCAGACACGTGATCAGTGTATGATCAGCCACGTGATCAGTGCATGATATCCACGTGATCAGTGCATGATCATCACGTGATCAGTGTATGATCAGCCACGTGAACAGTGCATGCTCAGTCACGTGATCAGGGCCTGCTGAGCTGCGTGATTACTGTCTGCTCATCTGCTTGACAATTGCCAGCTGTGCTGTGTAATTCCTGCCTGCTCAGCTGCTTGATTATTGCCAGCTGAGCAGCATGATTCCTCACAGCTGAGTTCCATGATTATTGCCTGCTGACTGTTTGATTCGTGCCTACTCAGCTCTTTGTTTATTGCCTCCAGAGGCACATGATCAGTGTATGATAGCAAACATGATCAGTGCATGATCAGTCACATGATCAGTGCCATTAAGTCACGTGATCAGTGCATGATAGTCATGTGATCAGTCCATGATCAGTCACGGTATCAGTGCATGATCAGCCACGTGATCAGTGCATGATCAGCCACGTGATCAGTGCATGATCAGCCACGTGATCAGTGCATGATCAGTCACGTGATCAGTGCATGATCAGTCACGTGATCAGTGCATGATCAGCCACGTGATCAGTGCATGATCAGCCACGTGATCAGTGCATGATCAGCCACGTGATCAGTGCATGATCAGCCACGTGATCAGTGCATGATCAGTCACGTGATCAGTGCATGATCAGGCACGTGATCAGTGCATGATCATTTACGTGATCAGTGCATGATCAGTCACGTGACCAGTATATGGTAGCTACGTGATCATTCCATGACAGCCACGTGAGCAGTGCATGATAGCCACGTGATGTGTGCATGATCAGTTACGTGAGCAGTGTATGATCAGCCACGTGATCAGTGCATGAGTGCCACGTGATCAGTGCATGATATGTCACGTGACAGTGTGTGATCAGCCACGTGATAGTGCATGATCAGCCACGTGATCAGTGCATGATAGCCACGTGATCAGTGCATGTTCAGTTACGTGAGCAGTGTATGATCAGCCACGTGATCAGTGCATGGTCAGACACGTGAACAGTGTATGATCAGCCACGTGATCAGTGCATGATATCCAAGTGATCAGTGCATGATCAATCACGTGATCAGTGTTTGAACAGCCACGTGAACAGTGCATGCTCAGTCACGTGATCAGGGCCTGCTGAGCTGCGTGATTACTGTCTGCTCATCTGCTTGACAATTACCAGCTGAGCTGCACGATTCCTGCCTGTCATCT
Source organism: Bos javanicus (assembly GCF_032452875.1). Taxonomy (NCBI): domain Eukaryota; kingdom Metazoa; phylum Chordata; class Mammalia; order Artiodactyla; family Bovidae; genus Bos; species Bos javanicus. Next base: position 281,663 of record NW_026893751.1, on the reverse strand, counting down.
GCTTGACAATTGACAGCTGTGCTGCGTAATTCCTGCCTGCTCAGCTGCTTGATTATTGCCAGCTGAGCAGCATGATTCCTCACACCTGAGTTCCATGATTATTGCCTGCTGACTGTTTGATTCGTGCCTACTCAGCTCTTTGTTTATTGCCTCCAGAGGCACATGATCAGTGTATGATAGCAAACATGTTCAGTGCATGATCAGTCACATGATCAGCGCCATTAAGTCACGTGATCACTACATGATAGTCATGTGATCAGTCCATGCTCAGTCACGGTATCAGTGCATGATCAGCCACGTGATCAGTGCATGATCAGCCACGTGATCAGTGCATGATCAGCCACGTGATCAGTGCATGATCAGTCACGTGATCAGTGCATGATCAGTCACGTGATCAGTGCATGATCAGCCACGTGATCAGTGCATGATCAGCCACGTGATCAGTGCATGATCAGCCACGTGATCAGTGCATGATCAGTCACGTGATGGGTGTATGATCATTCACGTGACCAGTACATGGTAGCTACATGATCATTGCATGATCAGCCACGTGAGTAGTGCATGATAGCCACGTGATCAGTGCATGATCAGTCACGTGATCAGTGCATGATCAGTCATGTGACCAGTGCATGGTAGCCACGTGATCAGTGCATGATCAGCCACGTGATCAGTGCATGATAGCCACGTGATCAGTGCATGATCAGCCACGTGATCAGTGCATGATCAGTCACGTGATCAGTGCATGATCAGCCACGTGATCAGTGCATGCTCAGTCACGTGATCAGGGCCTGCTGAGCTGCGTGATTACTGTCTGCTCATCTGCTTGACAATTGCCAGCTGAGCTGCACGATTCCTGCCTGTCATCTGCTTGACAATTGCCAGCTGTGCTGCGTAATTCCTGCCTGCTCAGCTGCTTGATTATTGCCAGCTGAGCAGCATGATTCCTCACACCTGAGTTCCATGATTATTGCCTGCTGACTGTTTGATTCGTGCCTACTCAGCTCTTTGTTTATTGCCTCCAGAGGCACATGATCAGTGTATGATAGCAAACATGATCAGCGCATGATCAGTCACATGATCAGCGCCATTAAGTCACGTGATCACTACATGATAGTCATGTGATCAGTCCATGCTCAGTCACGGTATCAGTGCATGATCAGCCACGTGATCAGTGCATGATCAGTCACGTGATCAGTGTATGATCATCCACGTGATCAGTGCATGGGCAGTCATGTGATCAGTGCATGATATAGACGTGATCAGTGCATGATCAGTCACGTGATCAGTGCATGATAGCCACGTGATCAGTGCATGATCAGTCACCTGATGGGTGTATGATCATTCACGTGACCTGTACATGGTAGCTACATGATCATTGCATGATCAGCCACGTGAGTAGTTCATGATAGCCACGTGATCAGTGCATGATCAGTCACGTGATCAGTGCATGATCAGTCATGTGACCAGTACATGGTAGCGTGATCATGGCATGATCAGCCACGTGATCAGTGCATGATAGCCACGTGATCAGTGCATGATCAGACACGTGATCAGTGCATGATCAGTCACGTGATCAGTGCATGATCAGCCACGTGATCAGTGCATGATCAGGCACGTGATCAGTGTATGTCAGCCACGTGATCAGTGCATGATAGCCACGTGATCAGTGCATGATCAGTCACGTGATCAGTGCATGATCAGTTATGTGATCAGTGCATGATCAGCCACGTGATCAGTGCATGATCAGCCACGTGATCAGTGCATGATCAATTACGTGATCAGTGCATGATCAGTCACGTGACCAGTACATGGTAGCTACGTGATCATTGCATGATCAGCCACGTGATCAGTGCATGATAGCCACGTGATCAGTGCATGATAGCCACGTGATCAGTGCATGATCAGTCATGTGATACGTGTGTGATCAGCCACGTGATCAGTGCATGATATCCACGTGATCAGTGCATGACAGCCACGTGATCAGTGCATGAGAGCCACGTGATCAGTGCATGATCAGTCACGTGATACATGTGTGATCAGCCACGTGATCAGTGCATGATGAGCCACGTGATCAGTGCAGGATCAATTACGTGATCAGTGCATGATCAGTCACGTGACCAGTACATGGTTGCTACGTGATCGTTGCATGATCAGCCACGTGAGCAGAGCATGATAGCCACGTGATCAGTGCATGATCAGTCACGTGATCAGTACATGATCAGTCACGTGAACAGTGCATGATCATTTACGTGATCTGTGCATGATCAGTCACGTGACCAGTATATGGTTGCTACGTGATCATTCCATGACGAGCCACGTGAGCAGTGCATGATAGCCACGTGATGTGTGCATGAGTTACGTGAGCAGAGTATGATCAGCCACGTGATCAGTGCATGAGTGCCACGTGATCAGTGCATGATATGTCACGTGACAGGTGTGTGATCAGCCACGTGAACAGTGCATGTTCAGCCACGTGATCAGTGCATGATAGCCACGTGATCAGTGCATGATCAGTTACGTGAGCAGTGTATGATCAGCCACGTGATCAGTGCATGGTCAGACACGTGAACAGTGTATGATCAGCCACGTGATCAGTGCATGATATCCAAGTGATCAGTGCATGATCATCACGTGATCAGTGTATGATCAGCCACGTGAACAGTGCATGCTCAGTCACGTGATCTGGGCCTGCTGAGCTGCGTGATTACTGTCTGCTCATCTGCTTGACAATTGCCAGCTGAGCTGCACGATTCCTGCCTGTCATCTGCTTGACAATTGCCAGCTGTGCTGCGTAATTCCTGCCTGCTCAGCTGCTTGATTATTGCCAGCTGAGCAGCATGATTCCTCACACCTGAGTTCCATGATTATTGCCTGCTGACTGTTTGATTCGTGCCTACTCAGCTCTTTGTTTATTGCCTCCAGAGGCACATGATCAGTGTATGATAGCAAACATGATCAGCGCATGATCAGTCACATGATCAGCGCCATTAAGTCACGTGATCACTACATGATAGTCATGTGATCAGTCCATGCTCAGTCACGGTATCAGTGCATGATCAGCCACGTGATCAGTGCATGATCTGTCACATGATTAGTGTATGATCATCCACGTGATCAGTGCATGGGCAGTCATGTGATCAGTGCATGATATAGACGTGATCAGTGCATGATCAGTCTCGTGATCAGTGCATGATAGCCACGTGATCAGTGCATGATCAGTCACCTGATGGGTGTATGATCATTCACGTGACCTGTACATGGTAGCTACATGATCATTGCATGATCAGCCACGTGAGTAGTGCATGATAGCCACGTGATCACTGCATGATCAGTCACGTGATCAGTGCATGATCAGTCATGTGACCAGTGCATGGTAGCTGCGTGATCATTGCATGATCAGCCACGTGATCAGTGCATGATAGCCACGTGATCAGTGCATGATCAGCCACGTGATCAGTGCATGATCAGTCACGTGATCAGTGCATGATCAGCCACGTGATCAGTGCATGATAGCCACGTGATCAGTGCATGATAGCCACGTGATCAGTGCATGATCAGTCACGTGATCAGTGCATGATCAGTCACGTGATCAGTGTATGATCAGCCACGTGATCAGTGCATGATCAGCCACGTGATCAGTGCATGATCAATTACGTGATCAGTGCATGATCAGTCACGTGACCAGTACATGGTAGCTACGTGATCATTGCATGATCAGCCACGTGATCAGTGCATGATAGCCACGTGATCAGTGCATGATAGCCACGTGATCAGTGCATGATCAGTCACGTGATCATGTGTGATCAGCCACGTGATCAGTGCATGATCAGCCACGTGATCAGTGCATGATCAGCCACGTGATCAGTGCATGATCAGTCACGTGATCAGTGCATGATCAGCCACGTGATCAGTGCATGATCAGTCACGTGATCAGTGCATGATCAGCCACGTGATCAGTGCATGATAGCCACGTGATCAGTGCATGATCAGTCACGTGATCAGTGCATGATCAGTCACGTGATCAGTGCATGATCAGCCACGTGATCAGTGCATGATCAGCCACGTGATCAGTGCATGATCAGCCACGTGATCAGTGCATGATCAGTCACGTGATCAGTGCATGATCAGTCACGTGAACAGTGCATGATCATTTACGTGATCAGTGCATGATCAGTCACGTGACCAGTATATGGTAGCTACGTGATCATTCCATGACGAGCCACGTGAGCAGTGCATGATAGCCACGTGATGTGTGCATGATGAGTTACGTGAGCAGAGTATGATCAGCCACGTGATCAGTGCATGAGTGCCACGTGATCAGTGCATGATATGTCACGTGACAGGTGTGTGATCAGCCACGTGAACAGTGCATGTTCAGCCACGTGATCAGTGCATGATAGCCACGTGATCAGTGCATGATCAGTTACGTGAGCAGTGTATGATCAGCCACGTGATCAGTGCATGGTCAGCCACGTGATCAGTGTATGATCAGCCACGTGATCAGTGCATGATATCCAAGTGATCAGTGCATGATCATCACGTGATCAGTGTATGATCAGCCACGTGAACAGTGCATGCTCAGTCACGTGATCAGGGCCTGCTGAGCTGCGTGATTACTGTCTGCTCATCTGCTTGACAATTGCCAGCTGAGCTGCACGATTCCTGCCTGTCATCTGCTTGACAATTGCCAGCTGTGCTGCGTAATTCCTGCCTGCTCAGCTGCTTGATTATTGCCAGCTGAGCAGCATGATTCCTCACACCTGAGTTCCATGATTATTGCCTGCTGACTGTTTGATTCGTGCCTACTCAGCTCTTTGTTTATTGCCTCCAGAGGCACATGATCAGTGTATGATAGCAAACATGATCAGCGCATGATCAGTCACATGATCAGTGCCATTAAGTCACGTGATCACTACATGATAGTCATGTGATCAGTCCATGCTCAGTCACGGTATCAGTGCATGATCAGCCACGTGATCAGTGCATGATCAGCCACGTGATCAGTGCATGATCAGCCACGTGATCAGTGCATGATCAGTCACGTGATCAGTGCATGATCAGTCACGTGATCAGTGCATGATCAGCCACGTGATCAGTGCATGATCAGCCACGTGATCAGTGCATGATCAGCCACGTGATCAGTGCATGATCAGTCACGTGAGTGTATGATCATTCACGTGACCAGTGCATGGTAGCTACGTGATCAGTGCATGATCAGCCACGTGATAGTGCATGATAGCCACGTGATCAGTGCATGATCAGTCACGTGATCAGTGCATGATCAGTCACGTGATCAGTGCATGATAGCCACGTGATCAGTGCATGATCAGCCACGTGATCAGTGCATGATAGCCACGTGATCAGTGCATGATCAGCCACGTGATCAGTGCATGATCAGTCACGTGATCAGTGCATGATCAGCCACGTGATCAGTGCATGCTCAGTCACGTGATCAGGGCCTGCTGAGCTGCGTGATTACTGTCTGCTCATCTGCTTGACAATTGCCAGCTGAGCTGCATGATTCCTGCCTGTCATCTGCTTGACAATTGCCAGCTGTGCTGCGTAATTCCTGCCTGCTCAGCTGCTTGATTATTGCCAGCTGAGCAGCATGATTCCTCACACCTGAGTTCCATGATTATTGCCTGCTGACTGTTTGATTCGTGCCTACTCAGCTCTTTGTTTATTGCCTCCAGAGGCACATGATCAGTGTATGATAGCAAACATGATCAGTGCATGATCAGTCACATGATCAGCGCCATTAAGTCACGTGATCACTACATGATAGTCATGTGATCAGTCCATGCTCAGTCACGTATCAGTGCATGATCAGCCACGTGATCAGTGCATGATCTGTCACATGATCAGTGTATGATCATCCACGTGATCAGTGCATGGGCAGTCATGTGATCAGTGCATGATATAGACGTGATCAGTGCATGATCAGTCACGTGATCAGTGCATGATAGCCACGTGATCAGTGCATGATCAGTCACCTGATGGGTGTATGATCATTCACGTGACCTGTACATGGTAGCTACATGATCATTGCATGATCAGCCACGTGAGTAGTGCATGATAGCCACGTGATCAGTGCATGATCAGTCACGTGATCAGTGCATGATCAGTCACGTGATCAGTGCATGGTAGCTACGTGATCAGTGCATGATCAGCCACGTGATCAGTGCATGATAGCCACGTGATCAGTGCATGATAGCCACGTGATCAGTGCATGATCAGTCACGTGATCAGTGCATGATCAGTCACGTGATCAGTGCATGATCATTTACGTGATCAGTGCATGATCAGTCACGTGACCAGTATATGGTAGCTACGTGATCATTCCATGACAGCCACGTGAGCAGTGCATGATAGCCACGTGATGTGTGCATGATCAGTTACGTGAGCAGAGTATGATCAGCCACGTGATCAGTGCATGAGTGCCACGTGATCAGTGCATGATATGTCACGTGACAGGTGTGTGATCAGCCACGTGAACAGTGCATGTTCAGCCACGTGATCAGTGCATGATAGCCACGTGATCAGTGCATGATCAGTTACGTGAGCAGTGTATGATCAGCCACGTGATCAGTGCATGGTCAGACACGTGAACAGTGTATGATCAGCCACGTGATCAGTGCATGATATCCAAGTGATCAGTGCATGATCAATCACGTGATCAGTGTATGATCAGCCACGTGAACAGTGCATGCTCAGTCACGTGATCAGGGCCTGCTGAGCTGCGTGATTACTGTCTGCTCATCTGCTTGACAATTGCCAGCTGAGCTGCACGATTCCTGCCTGTCATCTGCTTGACAATTGCCAGCTGTGCTGCGTAATTCCTGCCTGCTCAGCTGCTTGATTATTGCCAGCTGAGCAGCATGATTCCTCACACCTGAGTTCCATGATTATTGCCTGCTGACTGTTTGATTCGTGCCTACTCAGCTCTTTGTTTATTGCCTCCAGAGGCACATGATCAGTGTATGATAGCAAACATGATCAGTGCATGATCAGTCACATGATCAGCGCCATTAAGTCACGTGATCACTACATGATAGTCATGTGATCAGTCCATGCTCAGTCACGGTATCAGTGCATGATCAGCCACGTGATCAGTGCATGATCAGCCACGTGATCAGTGCATGATAGCCACGTGATCAGTGCATGATCAGTCACGTGATCAGTGCATGATCAGTCACGTGATCAGTGCATGATCAGCCACGTGATCAGTGCATGATCAGCCACGTGATCAGTGCATGATCAGCCACGTGATCAGTGCATGATCAGTCACCTGATGGGTGTATGATCATTCACGTGACCAGTACATGGTAGCTACATGATCATTGCATGATCAGCCACGTGAGTAGTGCATGATAGCCACGTGATCAGTGCATGATCAGTCACGTGATCAGTGCATGATCAGTCATGTGACCAGTGCATGATAGCCACGTGATCAGTGCATGATCAGCCACGTGATCAGTGCATGATAGCCACGTGATCAGTGCATGATCAGTCACGTGATCAGTGCATGATCAGTCACGTGATCAGTGCATGATCAGCCACGTGATCAGTGCATGCTCAGTCACGTGATCAGGGCCTGCTGAGCTGCGTGATTACTGTCTGCTCATCTGCTTGACAATTGCCAGCTGAGCTGCACGATTCCTGCCTGTCATCTGCTTGACAATTGCCAGCTGTGCTGCGTAATTCCTGCCTGCTCAGCTGCTTGATTATTGCCAGCTGAGCAGCATGATTCCTCACACCTGAGTTCCATGATTATTGCCTGCTGACTGTTTGATTCGTGCCTACTCAGCTCTTTGTTTATTGCCTCCAGAGGCACATGATCAGTGTATGATAGCAAACATGATCAGCGCATGATCAGTCACATGATCAGCGCCATTAAGTCACGTGATCACTACATGATAGTCATGTGATCAGTCCATGCTCAGTCACGGTATCAGTGCATGATCAGCCACGTGATCAGTGCATGATCTGTCACGTGATTAGTGTATGATCATCCACGTGATCAGTGCATGGGCAGTCATGTGATCAGTGCATGATATAGACGTGATCAGTGCATGATCAGTCACGTGATCAGTGCATGATAGCCACGTGATCAGTGCATGATCAGTCACCTGATGGGTGTATGATCATTCACGTGACCTGTACATGGTAGCTACATGATCATTGCATGATCAGCCACGTGAGTAGTTCATGATAGCCACGTGATCAGTGCATGATCAGTCACGTGATCAGTGCATGATCAGTCATGTGACCAGTACATGGTAGCTGCGTGATCATGGCATGATCAGCCACGTGATCAGTGCATGATAGCCACGTGATCAGTGCATGATCAGACACGTGATCAGTGCATGATCAGTCACGTGATCAGTGCATGATCAGCCACGTGATCAGTGCATGATCAGGCACGTGATCAGTGTATGTCAGCCACGTGATCAGTGCATGATAGCCACGTGATCAGTGCATGATCAGTCACGTGATCAGTGCATGATCAGTTATGTGATCAGTGCATGATCAGCCACGTGATCAGTGCATGATCAGCCACATGATCAGTGCATGATCAATTACGTGATCAGTGCATGATCAGTCACGTGACCAGTACATGGTAGCTACGTGATCATTGCATGATCAGCCACGTGATCAGTGCATGATAGCCACGTGATCAGTGCATGATAGCCACGTGATCAGTGCATGATCAGTCATGTGATACGTGTGTGATCAGCCACGTGATCAGTGCATGATATCCACGTGATCAGTGCATGACAGCCACGTGATCAGTGCATGAGAGCCACGTGATCAGTGCATGATCAGTCACGTGATACATGTGTGATCAGCCACGTGATCAGTGCATGATGAGCCACGTGATCAGTGCAGGATCAATTACGTGATCAGTGCATGATCAGTCACGTGACCAGTACATGGTTGCTACGTGATCGTTGCATGATCAGCCACGTGAGCAGAGCATGATAGCCACGTGATCAGTGCATGATCAGTCACGTGATCAGTACATGATCAGTCACGTGAACAGTGCATGATCATTTACGTGATCTGTGCATGATCAGTCACGTGACCAGTATATGGTTGCTACGTGATCATTCCATGACGAGCCACGTGAGCAGTGCATGATAGCCACGTGATGTGTGCATGAGTTACGTGAGCAGAGTATGATCAGCCACGTGATCAGTGCATGAGTGCCACGTGATCAGTGCATGATATGTCACGTGACAGGTGTGTGATCAGCCACGTGAACAGTGCATGTTCAGCCACGTGATCAGTGCATGATAGCCACGTGATCAGTGCATGATCAGTTACGTGAGCAGTGTATGATCAGCCACGTGATCAGTGCATGGTCAGACACGTGAACAGTGTATGATCAGCCACGTGATCAGTGCATGATATCCAAGTGATCAGTGCATGATCATCACGTGATCAGTGTATGATCAGCCACGTGAACAGTGCATGCTCAGTCACGTGATCTGGGCCTGCTGAGCTGCGTGATTACTGTCTGCTCATCTGCTTGACAATTGCCAGCTGAGCTGCACGATTCCTGCCTGTCATCTGCTTGACAATTGCCAGCTGTGCTGCGTAATTCCTGCCTGCTCAGCTGCTTGATTATTGCCAGCTGAGCAGCATGATTCCTCACACCTGAGTTCCATGATTATTGCCTGCTGACTGTTTGATTCGTGCCTACTCAGCTCTTTGTTTATTGCCTCCAGAGGCACATGATCAGTGTATGATAGCAAACATGATCAGCGCATGATCAGTCACATGATCAGCGCCATTAAGTCACGTGATCACTACATGATAGTCATGTGATCAGTCCATGCTCAGTCACGGTATCAGTGCATGATCAGCCACGTGATCAGTGCATGATCTGTCACATGATTAGTGTATGATCATCCACGTGATCAGTGCATGGGCAGTCATGTGATCAGTGCATGATATAGACGTGATCAGTGCATGATCAGTCTCGTGATCAGTGCATGATAGCCACGTGATCAGTGCATGATCAGTCACCTGATGGGTGTATGATCATTCACGTGACCTGTACATGGTAGCTACATGATCATTGCATGATCAGCCACGTGAGTAGTGCATGATAGCCACGTGATCACTGCATGATCAGTCACGTGATCAGTGCATGATCAGTCATGTGACCAGTGCATGGTAGCTACGTGATCAGTGCATGATCAGCCACGTGATCAGTGCATGATAGCCACGTGATCAGTGCATGATCAGCCACGTGATCAGTGCATGATCAGTCACGTGATCAGTGCATGATCAGCCACGTGATCAGTGCATGATAGCCACGTGATCAGTGCATGATAGCCACGTGATCAGTGCATGATCAGTCACGTGATCAGTGCATGATCAGTCACGTGATCAGTGTGTGATCAGCCACGTGATCAGTGCATGATCAGCCACGTGATCAGTGCATGATCAATTACGTGATCAGTGCATGATCAGTCACGTGACCAGTACATGGTAGCTACGTGATCATTGCATGATCAGCCACGTGATCAGTGCATGATAGCCACGTGATCAGTGCATGATCAGCCACGTGATCAGTGCATGATCAGTCACGTGATCAGTGTGATCAGCCACGTGATCAGTGCATGATAGCCACGTGATCAGTGCATGATCAGCCACGTGATCAGTGCATGATCAGTCACGTGATCAGTGCATGATCAGCCACGTGATCAGTGCATGATCAGTCACGTGATCAGTGCATGATCAGCCACGTGATCAGTGCATGATAGCCACGTGATCAGTGCATGATCAGTCACGTGATCAGTGCATGATCAGTCACGTGATCAGTGCATGATCAGCCACGTGATCAGTGCATGATCAGCCACGTGATCAGTGCATGATCAGTTACGTGATCAGTGCATGATCAGCCACGTGATCAGTGCATGATCAGCCACGTGATCAGTGCATGATCAGCCACGTGATCAGTGCATGATCAGCCACGTGATCAGTGCATGATCAGTCACGTGATCAGTGCATGATCAGTCACGTGAACAGTGCATGATCATTTACGTGATCAGTGCATGATCAGTCACGTGACCAGTATATGGTAGCTACGTGATCATTCCATGACGAGCCACGTGAGCAGTGCATGATAGCCACGTGATGTGTGCATGATCAGTTACGTGAGCAGAGTATGATCAGCCACGTGATCAGTGCATGAGTGCCACGTGATCAGTGCATGATATGTCACGTGACAGGTGTGTGATCAGCCACGTGAACAGTGCATGTTCAGCCACGTGATCAGTGCATGATAGCCACGTGATCAGTGCATGATCAGTTACGTGAGCAGTGTATGATCAGCCACGTGATCAGTGCATGGTCAGACACGTGAACAGTGTATGATCAGCCACGTGATCAGTGCATGATATCCAAGTGATCAGTGCATGATCAATCACGTGATCAGTGTATGATCAGCCACGTGAACAGTGCATGCTCAGTCACGTGATCAGGGCCTGCTGAGCTGCGTGATTACTGTCTGCTCATCTGCTTGACAATTGCCAGCTGAGCTGCACGATTCCTGCCTGTCATCTGCTTGACAATTGCCAGCTGTGCTGCGTAATTCCTGCCTGCTCAGCTGCTTGATTATTGCCAGCTGAGCAGCATGATTCCTCACACCTGAGTTCCATGATTATTGCCTGCTGACTGTTTGATTCGTGCCTACTCAGCTCTTTGTTTATTGCCTCCAGAGGCACATGATCAGTGTATGATAGCAAACATGATCAGCACATGATCAGTGCATGATCAGCCACGTGATCAGTGCATGATCAGCCACGTGATCAGTGCATGATCAGTCACGTGATCAGTGCATGATCAGTCACGTGATCAGTGCATGATCAGCCACGTGATCAGTGCATGATAGCCACGTGATCAGTGCATGATCAGCCACGTGATCAGTGCATGATAGCCACGTGATCAGTGCATGATCAGCCACGTGATCAGTGCATGATCAGTCACGTGATCAGTGCATGATCATCCACGTGATCAGTGCATGATCAGTCACGTGATCAGTGCATGATCAGACGTGATCAGTGCATGATCAGTCACGTGATCAGTGCATGATAGCCACGTGATCAGTGCATGATCAGTCACGTGATCAGTGCATGATCAGTCACGTGACAGTACATGGTAGCTACGTGATCAGTGCATGATCAGCCACGTGATCAGTGCATGATAGCCACGTGATCAGTGCATGATCAGCCACGTGATCAGTGCATGATCAGCCACGTGATCAGTGCATGATCAGTCACGTGATCAGTGCATGATCAGTCACGTGATCAGTGCATGGTAGCTACGTGATCAGTGCATGATCAGCCACGTGATCAGTGCATGATAGCCACGTGATCAGTGCATGATCAGTCACGTGATCAGTGCATGATCAGTCACGTGATCAGTGCATGATCAGCCACGTGATCAGTGCATGATCAATACGTGATCAGTGCATGATCAGTCACGTGATCAGTGCATGATAGCTGCGTGATCAGTGCATGATCAGCCACGTGATCAGTGCATGATAGCCACGTGATCAGTGCATGATCAGTCACGTGATCAGTGCATGATCAGTCACGTGATCAGTGCATGATCAGCCACGTGATCAGTGCATGATCATCACGTGATCAGTGCATGATCAGTCACGTGATCAGTGCATGATAGCCACGTGATCAGTGCATGATCAGCCACGTGATCAGTGCATGATAGCCACGTGATCAGTGCATGATCAGTCACGTGATCAGTGTATGATCAGCCACGTGATCAGTGCATGATAGCCACGTGATCAGTGCATGATAGCCACGTGATCAGTGCATGATCAGCCACGTGATCAGTGCATGATCAGTCACGTGATCAGTGCATGATCAGCCACGTGATCAGTGCATGATCAGTCACGTGATCAGTGCATGATTTCTACGTGATCATTGCATGATCAGCCACGTGATCAGTGCATGATAGCCACGTGATCAGTGCATGATCAGTCACGTGATCAGTGCATGATCAGTCACGTGATCAGTGCATGATCATTTACGTGATCAGTGCATGATCAGTCACGTGATCAGTATATGGTAGCTACGTGATCAGTGCATGATCAGCCACGTGATCAGTGCATGATAGCCACGTGATCAGTGCATGATCAGTCACGTGATCAGTGTATGATCAGCCACGTGATCAGTGCATGAGTGCCACGTGATCAGTGCATGATCAGTCACGTGACAGTGTGTGATCAGCCACGTGATCAGTGCATGATCAGCCACGTGATCAGTGCATGATAGCCACGTGATCAGTGCATGATCAGTCACGTGATCAGTGCATGATCAGCCACGTGATCAGTGCATGATCAGCCACGTGATCAGTGCATGATCAGCCACGTGATCAGTGCATGATCAGTCACGTGATCAGTGCATGATCAGTCACGTGATCAGTGCATGATCAGCCACGTGATCAGTGCATGATCAGTCACGTGATCAGTGCATGGTAGCTACGTGATCAGTGCATGATCAGCCACGTGATCAGTGCATGATAGCCACGTGATCAGTGCATGATAGCCACGTGATCAGTGCATGATCAGTCACGTGATCAGTGCATGATCAGCCACGTGATCAGTGCATGACAGCCACGTGATCAGTATGATCAGCCACGTGATCAGTGCATGATAGCCACGTGATCAGTGCATGATCAGTCACGTGATCAGTGCATGATCAGTCACGTGATCAGTGCATGATCAGCCACGTGATCAGTGCATGATCAGCCACGTGATCAGTGCATGATCAGTCACGTGATCAGTGCATGATCAGTCACGTGATCAGTGCATGATAGCTACGTGATCAGTGCATGATCAGCCACGTGATCAGTGCATGATAGCCACGTGATCAGTGCATGATCAGCCACGTGATCAGTGCATGATCAGTCACGTGATCAGTGCATGATCAGTCACGTGATCAGTGCATGATCAGCCACGTGATCAGTGCATGATCAGTCATGTATCAGTGCATGATAGCACGTGATCAGTGCATGATCAGTCCGTGATCAGTGCATGATCAGCCACGTGATCAGTGCATGATAGCCACGTGATCAGTGCATGATCAGTCACGTGATCAGTGCATGATCAGCCACGTGATCAGTGCATGATCAGCCACGTGATCAGTGCATGACAGCCACGTGATCAGTGCATGATCAGCCACGTGATCAGTGCATGATAGCCACGTGATCAGTGCATGATCAGTCACGTGATCAGTGTATGATCAGCCACGTGAACAGTGCATGCTCAGTCACGTGATCAGGGCCTGCTGAGCTGCGTGATTACTGTCTGCTCATCTGCTTGACAATTGCCAGCTGAGCTGCACGATTCCTGCCTGTCATCTGCTTGACAATTGCCAGCTGTGCTGCATAATTCCTGCCTGCTCAGCTGCTTGATTATTGCCAGCTGAGCAGCATGATTTCTCACAGCTGAGTTCCATGATTATTGCCTGCTGACTGATTCGTGCCTACTCAGCTCTTTGTTCATTGCCTCCAGAGGCACATGATCAGTGTATGATAGCAAACATGATCAGCACATGATCAGTCACATGATCAATGCATGATAAGCCACGTGATCAGTGCATGATCAGTCACGTGATCAGTGCATGATCAGTCACGTGATCAGTGCATGGTAGCTGCGTGATCAGTGCATGATCAGCCACGTGATCAGTGCATGATAGCCACGTGATCAGTGCATGATCAGTCACGTGATCAGTGCATGATCAGCCACGTGATCAGTGCATGATCAGTCACGTGATCAGTGCATGATCAGTCACGTGACCAGTACATGGTAGCTACGTGATCATTGCATGATCAGCCACGTGATCAGTGCATGATCAGCCACGTGATCAGTGCATGATCAGTCACGTGATCAGTGCATGATCAGCCACGTGATCAGTGCATGATCAGCCACGTGATCAGTGCATGATCAGCCACGTGATCAGTGCATGATAGCCACGTGATCAGTGCATGATCAGTCACGTGATCAGTGCATGATCAGCCACGTGATCAGTGCATGATCAGTCACGTGATCAGTGCATGATCAGTCACGTGATCAGTGCATGATCAGTCACGTGATCAGTGCATGATCAGCCACGTGATCAGTGCATGATCAATTACGTGATCAGTGCATGATCAGTCACGTGATCAGTGCATGGTAGCTACGTGATCAGTGCATGATCAGCCACGTGATCAGTGCATGATAGCCACGTGATCAGTGCATGATCAGTCACGTGATCAGTGCATGATCAGCCACGTGATCAGTGCATGATCAGTCACGTGATCAGTGCATGATCAGTCACGTGATCAGTGCATGATCAGCCACGTGATCAGTGCATGATCAGCCACGTGATCAGTGCATGATCAGCCACGTGATCAGTGCATGATAGCCACGTGATCAGTGCATGATCAGCCACGTGATCAGTGCATGATCAGTTACGTGATCAGTGCATGATCAGTCACGTGATCAGTGCATGATAGCCACGTGATCAGTGCATGATCAGCCACGTGATCAGTGCATGATAGCCACGTGATCAGTGCATGATCAGCCACGTGATCAGTGCATGATCAGCCACGTGATCAGTGCATGATCAGCCACGTGATCAGTGCATGATCAGTCACGTGATCAGTGCATGATCAGCCACGTGATCAGTGCATGATAGCCACGTGATCAGTGCATGATAGCCACGTGATCAGTGCATGATCAGTCACGTGATAGTGTGTGATCAGCCACGTGATCAGTGCATGATCAGTCACGTGATCAGTGCATGATCATTACGTGATCAGTGCATGATCAGTCACGTGACCAGTGCATGGTTGCTACGTGATCATTGCATGATCAGCCACGTGATCAGTGCATGATAGCCACGTGATCAGTGCATGATCAGTCACGTGATCAGTGCATGATCAGTCACGTGATCAGTGCATGATCATTTACGTGATCAGTGCATGATCAGTCACGTGATCAGTGCATGGTAGCCACGTGATCATTGCATGATCAGCCACGTGATCAGTGCATGATAGCCACGTGATCAGTGCATGATCAGTCACGTGATCAGTGCATGATCAGCCACGTGATCAGTGCATGAGTGCCACGTGATCAGTGCATGATCAGTCACGTGACAGTGCATGATCAGCCACGTGATCAGTGCATGATCAGTCACGTGATCAGTGCATGATAGCCACGTGATCAGTGCATGATCAGTCACGTGATCAGTGCATGATCAGCCACGTGATCAGTGCATGATCAGTCACGTGATCAGTGCATGATCAGCCACGTGATCAGTGCATGATAGCCACGTGATCAGTGCATGATCAGTCACGTGATCAGTGCATGATCAGTCACGTGATCAGTGCATGATCAGCCACGTGATCAGTGCATGATAGCCACGTGATCAGTGCATGATCAGTCACGTGATCAGTGCATGATCAGTCACGTGATCAGTATGATCAGCCACGTGATCAGTGCATGATCAGTCACGTGATCAGTGCATGATCAGTCACGTGATCAGTGCATGATCAGTCACGTGATCAGTGCATGATCAGTCACGTGATCAGTGCATGTCAGCTACGTGATCAGTGCATGATCAGCCACGTGATCAGTGCATGATAGCCACGTGATCAGTGCATGATCAGTCACGTGATCAGTGCATGATCAGCCACGTGATCAGTGCATGATAGCCACGTGATCAGTGCATGATCAGCACGTGATCAGTGCATGATCAGCCACGTGATCAGTGCATGATAGCCACGTGATCAGTGCATGATCAGCCACGTGATCAGTGCATGATCAGTCACGTGATCAGTGCATGATAGCTACGTGATCAGTGCATGATCAGCCACGTGATCAGTGCATGATAGCCACGTGATCAGTGCATGATCAGTCACGTGATCAGTGTATGATCAGCCACGTGATCAGTGCATGATCAGTCACGTGATCAGTGCATGATATAGACGTGATCAGTGCATGATCAGTCCCGTGATCAGTGCATGATAGCCACGTGATCAGTGCATGATCAGTCACGTGATCAGTGCATGATCAGTCACGTGATCAGTGCATGGTAGCTACGTGATCAGTGCATGATCAGCCACGTGATCAGTGCATGATAGCCACGTGATCAGTGCATGATCAGTCACGTGATCAGTGCATGATCAGCCACGTGATCAGTGCATGATCAGTCACGTGATCAGTGCATGATCAGTCACGTGATCAGTGCATGATAGCTACGTGATCATTGCATGACAGCCACGTGATCAGTGCATGATAGCCACGTGATCAGTGCATGATCAGTCACGTGATCAGTGCATGATCAGCCACGTGATCAGTGCATGAGTGCCACGTGATCAGTGCATGATATGTCACGTGACAGTGCATGATCAGCCACGTGATCAGTGCATGATCAGCCACGTGATCAGTGCATGATCAGCCACGTGATCAGTGCATGATCAGTCACGTGATCAGTGCATGATCAGTCACGTGATCAGTGCATGGTAGCTACGTGATCATGCATGATCAGCCACGTGATCAGTGCATGATAGCCACGTGATCAGTGCATGATCAGCCACGTGATCAGTGCATGATCAGTCACGTGATCAGTGCATGATCAGCCACGTGATCAGTGCATGATAGCCACGTGATCAGTGCATGATCAGCCACGTGATCAGTGCATGATAGCCACGTGATCAGTGCATGATCAGTCACGTGATCATGTGTGATCAGCCACGTGATCAGTGCATGATCAGCCACGTGATCAGTGCATGATCAATTACGTGATCAGTGCATGATCAGTCACGTGATCAGTGCATGATAGCTACGTGATCATTGCATGATCAGCCACGTGATCAGTGCATGATAGCCACGTGATCAGTGCATGATAGCCACGTGATCAGTGCATGATCAGTCATGTGATACGTGTGTGATCAGCCACGTGATCAGTGCATGATATCCACGTGATCAGTGCATGACAGCCACGTGATCAGTGCATGAGAGCCACGTGATCAGTGCATGATCAGTCACGTGATACATGTGTGATCAGCCACGTGATCAGTGCATGATGAGCCACGTGATCAGTGCAGGATCAATTACGTGATCAGTGCATGATCAGTCACGTGACCAGTACATGGTTGCTACGTGATCGTTGCATGATCAGCCACGTGAGCAGAGCATGATAGCCACGTGATCAGTGCATGATCAGTCACGTGATCAGTACATGATCAGTCACGTGAACAGTGCATGATCATTTACGTGATCTGTGCATGATCAGTCACGTGACCAGTATATGGTAGCTACGTGATCATTCCATGACGAGCCACGTGAGCAGTGCATGATAGCCACGTGATGTGTGCATGAGTTACGTGAGCAGAGTATGATCAGCCACGTGATCAGTGCATGAGTGCCACGTGATCAGTGCATGATATGTCACGTGACAGGTGTGTGATCAGCCACGTGAACAGTGCATGTTCAGCCACGTGATCAGTGCATGATAGCCACGTGATCAGTGCATGATCAGTTACGTGAGCAGTGTATGATCAGCCACGTGATCAGTGCATGGTCAGACACGTGAACAGTGTATGATCAGCCACGTGATCAGTGCATGATATCCAAGTGATCAGTGCATGATCATCACGTGATCAGTGTATGATCAGCCACGTGAACAGTGCATGCTCAGTCACGTGATCTGGGCCTGCTGAGCTGCGTGATTACTGTCTGCTCATCTGCTTGACAATTGCCAGCTGAGCTGCACGATTCCTGCCTGTCATCTGCTTGACAATTGCCAGCTGAGCTGCACGATTCCTGCCTGTCATCTGCTTGACAATTGCCAGCTTGCTGCGTAATTCCTGCCTGCTCAGCTGCTTGATTATTGCCAGCTGAGCAGCATGATTCCTCACAGCTGAGTTCCATGATTATTGCCTGCTGACTGTTTGATTCGTGCCTACTCAGCTCTTTGTTTATTGCCTCCAGAGGCACATGATCAGTGTATGATAGCAAACATGATCAGCGCATGAT
The DNA here is from genome assembly GCF_032452875.1 of Bos javanicus. NCBI lineage: Eukaryota > Metazoa > Chordata > Mammalia > Artiodactyla > Bovidae > Bos > Bos javanicus. The sequence goes on along the minus strand of NW_026893751.1, from coordinate 262,606 downwards.
CAGTCACATGATCAGCGCCATTAAGTCACGTGATCACTACATGATAGTCATGTGATCAGTCCATGCTCAGTCACGGTATCAGTGCATGATCAGCCACGTGATCAGTGCATGATCTGTCACATGATTAGTGTATGATCATCCACGTGATCAGTGCATGGGCAGTCATGTGATCAGTGCATGATTAGACGTGATCAGTGCATGATCAGTCTCGTGATCAGTGCATGATAGCCACGTGATCAGTGCATGATCAGTCACCTGATGGGTGTATGATCATTCACGTGACCTGTACATGGTAGCTACATGATCAGTGCATGATCAGCCACGTGATCAGTGCATGATAGCCACGTGATCAGTGCATGATCAGTCACGTGATCAGTGCATGATCAGCCACGTGATCAGTGCATGATCAGTTACGTGATCAGTGCATGATCAGTCACGTGATCAGTGCATGATAGCTGCGTGATCAGTGCATGATCAGCCACGTGATCAGTGCATGATAGCCACGTGATCAGTGCATGATCAGTCACGTGATCAGTGCATGATCAGTCACGTGATCAGTGCATGATCAGCCACGTGATCAGTGCATGATCAATTACGTGATCAGTGCATGATCAGTCACGTGATCAGTGCATGATAGCTACGTGATCAGTGCATGATCAGCCACGTGATCAGTGCATGATAGCCACGTGATCAGTGCATGATCAGTCACGTGATCAGTGCATGATCAGTCACGTGATCAGTGCATGATCAGCCACGTGATCAGTGCATGATCATTACGTGATCAGTGCATGATCAGTCACGTGATCAGTGCATGGTAGCTACGTGATCAGTGCATGATCAGCCACGTGATCAGTGCATGATAGCCACGTGATCAGTGCATGATCAGTCACGTGATCAGTGCATGATCAGTCACGTGATCAGTGCATGGTAGCTACGTGATCAGTGCATGATCAGCCACGTGATCAGTGCATGATAGCCACGTGATCAGTGCATGATCAGTCACGTGATCAGTGCATGATCAGTCACGTGATCAGTGCATGATAGCTACGTGATCAGTGCATGATCAGCCACGTGATCAGTGCATGATAGCCACGTGATCAGTGCATGATCAGCCACGTGATCAGTGCATGATCAGCCACGTGATCAGTGCATGATCAGTCACGTGATCAGTGCATGATCAGCCACGTGATCAGTGCATGATCAGTCACGTGATCAGTGCATGATCAGCCACGTGATCAGTGCATGATAGCCACGTGATCAGTGCATGATCAGTCACGTGATCAGTGCATGATCAGTCACGTGATCAGTGCATGATCAGCCACGTGATCAGTGCATGATCAGTCACGTGATCAGTGCATGATCAGTCACGTGATCAGTGCATGATAGCTACGTGATCATGCATGATCAGCCACGTGATCAGTGCATGATAGCCACGTGATCAGTGCATGATAGCCACGTGATCAGTGCATGATCAGTCACGTGATCAGTGCATGATCAGCCACGTGATCAGTGCATGATAGCCACGTGATCAGTGCATGATCAGCCACGTGATCAGTGCATGATCAGCCACGTGATCAGTGCATGATCAGTCACGTGATCAGTATATGGTAGCTACGTGATCATTGCATGACAGCCACGTGATCAGTGCATGATAGCCACGTGATCAGTGCATGATCAGTTACGTGATCAGTGTATGATCAGCCACGTGATCAGTGCATGAGTGCCACGTGATCAGTGCATGATATGTCACGTGACAGGTGTGTGATCAGCCACGTGATCAGTGCATGATCAGCCACGTGATCAGTGCATGATAGCCACGTGATCAGTGCATGATCAGTTACGTGAGCAGTGTATGATCAGCCACGTGATCAGTGCATGGTCAGACACGTGAACAGTGTATGATCAGCCACGTGATCAGTGCATGATATCCAAGTGATCAGTGCATGATCATCACGTGATCAGTGTATGATCAGCCACGTGAACAGTGCATGCTCAGTCACGTGATCAGGGCCTGCTGAGCTGCGTGATTACTGTCTGCTCATCTGCTTGACAATTGCCAGCTGAGCTGCACGATTCCTGCCTGTCATCTGCTTGACAATTGCCAGCTGTGCTGCATAATTCCTGCCTGCTCAGCTGCTTGATTATTGCCAGCTGAGCAGCATGATTCCTCACAGCTGAGTTCCATGATTATTGCCTGCTGACTGTTTGATTCGTGCCTACTCAGCTCTTTGTTTATTGCCTCCAGAGGCACATGATCAGTGTATGATAGCAAACATGATCAGCGCATGATCAGTCACATGATCAGCGCCATTAAGTCACGTGATCACTACATGATAGTCATGTGATCAGTCCATGCTCAGTCACGGTATCAGTGCATGATCAGCCACGTGATCAGTGCATGATCTGTCACATGATTAGTGTATGATCATCCACGTGATCAGTGCATGGGCAGTCATGTGATCAGTGCATGATATAGACGTGATCAGTGCATGATCAGTCACGTGATCAGTGCATGATAGCCACGTGATCAGTGCATGATCAGTCACCTGATGGGTGTATGATCATTCACGTGACCTGTACATGGTAGCTACATGATCATTGCATGATCAGCCACGTGAGTAGTGCATGATAGCCACGTGATCAGTGCATGATCAGTCACGTGATCAGTGCATGATCAGCCACGTGATCAGTGCATGATCAGCCACGTGATCAGTGCATGATCAGTCACGTGATCAGTGCATGATAGCTACGTGATCAGTGCATGATCAGCCACGTGATCAGTGCATGATAGCCACGTGATCAGTGCATGATCAGTCACGTGATCAGTGCATGATCAGTCACGTGATCAGTGCATGATCATTCACGTGATCAGTGCATGATCAGTCACGTGATCAGTGCATGGTAGCTACGTGATCATTGCATGATCAGCCACGTGATCAGTGCATGATAGCCACGTGATCAGTGCATGATCAGTCACGTGATCAGTGCATGATCAGCCACGTGATCAGTGCATGAGTGCCACGTGATCAGTGCATGATCAGCCACGTGATCAGTGCATGATAGCCACGTGATCAGTGCATGATCAGTCACGTGATCAGTGCATGATCAGTCACGTGATCAGTGCATGATCAGTCACGTGATCAGTGCATGATCAATCACGTGATCAGTGCATGATCAGTCACGTGATCAGTGCATGGCAGCTACGTGATCAGTGCATGATCAGCCACGTGATCAGTGCATGATAGCCACGTGATCAGTGCATGATAGCCACGTGATCAGTGCATGATCAGTCACGTGATCAGTGCATGATCAGCCACGTGATCAGTGCATGATAGCACGTGATCAGTGCATGATCAGCCACGTGATCAGTGCATGATCAGTCACGTGATCAGTGCATGATCAGTCACGTGATCAGTGCATGATCAGCCACGTGATCAGTGCATGATAGCCACGTGATCAGTGCATGATCAGTCACGTGATCAGTGCATGATCAGTCACGTGATCAGTGCATGATAGCCACGTGATCAGTGCATGATCAGCCACGTGATCAGTGCATGATAGCCACGTGATCAGTGCATGATCAGTCACGTGATACATGTGTGATCAGCCACGTGATCAGTGCATGATGAGCCACGTGATCAGTGCAGGATCAATTACGTGATCAGTGCATGATCAGTCACGTGACCAGTACATGGTTGCTACGTGATCTTGCATGATCAGCCACGTGAGCAGTGCATGATAGCCACGTGATCAGTGCATGATCAGTCACGTGATCAGTACATGATCAGTCACGTGAACAGTGCATGATCATTTACGTGATCTGTGCATGATCAGTCACGTGACCAGTATATGGTAGCTACGTGATCATTCCATGACGAGCCACGTGAGCAGTGCATGATAGCCACGTGATGTGTGCATGATCAGTTACGTGAGCAGAGTATGATCAGCCACGTGATCAGTGCATGAGTGCCACGTGATCAGTGCATGATATGTCACGTGACAGGTGTGTGATCAGCCACGTGAACAGTGCATGTTCAGCCACGTGATCAGTGCATGATAGCCACGTGATCAGTGCATGATCAGTTACGTGAGCAGTGTATGATCAGCCACGTGATCAGTGCATGGTCAGACACGTGAACAGTGTATGATCAGCCACGTGATCAGTGCATGATATCCAAGTGATCAGTGCATGATCATCACGTGATCAGTGTATGATCAGCCACGTGAACAGTGCATGCTCAGTCACGTGATCTGGGCCTGCTGAGCTGCGTGATTACTGTCTGCTCATCTGCTTGACAATTGCCAGCTGAGCTGCACGATTCCTGCCTGTCATCTGCTTGACAATTGCCAGCTGTGCTGCGTAATTCCTGCCTGCTCAGCTGCTTGATTATTGCCAGCTGAGCAGCATGATTCCTCACAGCTGAGTTCCATGATTATTGCCTGCTGACTGTTTGATTCGTGCCTACTCAGCTCTTTGTTTATTGCCTCCAGAGGCACATGATCAGTGTATGATAGCAAACATGATCAGCGCATGATCAGTCACATGATCAGCGCCATTAAGTCACGTGATCACTACATGATAGTCATGTGATCAGTCCATGCTCAGTCACGGTATCAGTGCATGATCAGCCACGTGATCAGTGCATGATCTGTCACATGATTAGTGTATGATCATCCACGTGATCAGTGCATGGGCAGTCATGTGATCAGTGCATGATATAGACGTGATCAGTGCATGATCAGTCACGTGATCAGTGCATGATAGCCACGTGATCAGTGCATGATCAGTCACCTGATGGGTGTATGATCATTCACGTGACCTGTACATGGTAGCTACATGATCATTGCATGATCAGCCACGTGAGTAGTGCATGATAGCCACGTGATCAGTGCATGATCAGCCACGTGATCAGTGCATGATCAGCCACGTGATCAGTGCATGATCAATTACGTGATCAGTGCATGATCAGTCACGTGACCAGTACATGGTTGCTACGTGATCAGTGCATGATCAGCCACGTGATCAGTGCATGATAGCCACGTGATCAGTGCATGATCAGTCACGTGATCAGTGCATGATCAGTCACGTGATCAGTGCATGATCATTCACGTGATCAGTGCATGATCAGTCACGTGACCAGTATATGGTAGCTACGTGATCATTCCATGACAGCCACGTGAGCAGTGCATGATAGCCACGTGATGTGTGCATGATCAGTTACGTGAGCAGAGTATGATCAGCCACGTGATCAGTGCATGAGTGCCACGTGATCAGTGCATGATATGTCACGTGACAGTGTGTGATCAGCCACGTGAACAGTGCATGTTCAGCCACGTGATCAGTGCATGATAGCCACGTGATCAGTGCATGATCAGTTACGTGAGCAGTGTATGATCAGCCACGTGATCAGTGCATGGTCAGACACGTGAACAGTGTATGATCAGCCACGTGATCAGTGCATGATATCCAAGTGATCAGTGCATGATCATCACGTGATCAGTGTATGATCAGCCACGTGAACAGTGCATGCTCAGTCACGTGATCAGGGCCTGCTGAGCTGCGTGATTACTGTCTGCTCATCTGCTTGACAATTGCCAGCTGAGCTGCACGATTCCTGCCTGTCATCTGCTTGACAATTGCCAGCTGTGCTGCGTAATTCCTGCCTGCTCAGCTGCTTGATTATTGCCAGCTGAGCAGCATGATTCCTCACACTGAGTTCCATGATTATTGCCTGCTGACTGTTTGATTCGTGCCTACTCAGCTCTTTGTTTATTGCCTCCAGAGGCACATGATCAGTGTATGATAGCAAACATGATCAGCGCATGATCAGTCACATGATCAGCGCCATTAAGTCACGTGATCACTACATGATAGTCATGTGATCAGTCCATGCTCAGTCACGGTATCAGTGCATGATCAGCCACGTGATCAGTGCATGATCAGCCACGTGATCAGTGCATGATAGCCATGTGATCAGTGCATGATCAGTCACGTGATCAGTGCATGATCAGTCACGTGATCAGTGCATGATCAGCCACGTGATCAGTGCATGATCAGTCACCTGATGGGTGTATGATCAGTCACGTGACCAGTACATGGTAGCTACATGATCATTGCATGATCAGCCACGTGAGTAGTGCATGATAGCCACGTGATCAGTGCATGATCAGTCACGTGATCAGTGCATGATCAGTCACGTGATCAGTGCATGATCAGGCACGTGATCAGTGCATGATCAGCCACGTGATCAGTGCATGATAGCCACGTGATCAGTGCATGATCAGTCACGTGATCAGTGCATGATCAGCCACGTGATCAGTGCATGATCAGCCACGTGATCAGTGCATGATCAGCCACGTGATCAGTGCATGATCAGCCACGTGATCAGTGCATGATCAGTCACGTGATCAGTGCATGATCAGTCACGTGATCAGTGCATGATAGCCACGTGATCAGTGCATGATCAGCCACGTGATCAGTGCATGATAGCCACGTGATCAGTGCATGATCAGTCACGTGATCAGTGTGTGATCAGCCACGTGATCAGTGCATGATAGCCACGTGATCAGTGCATGATCAGCCACGTGATCAGTGCATGATCAGCCACGTGATCAGTGCATGATCAGTCACGTGATCAGTGCATGGTTGCTACGTGATCAGTGCATGATCAGCCACGTGATCAGTGCATGATAGCCACGTGATCAGTGCATGATCAGTCACGTGATCAGTGCATGATCAGTCACGTGATCAGTGCATGATCATTTACGTGATCAGTGCATGATCAGTCACGTGATCAGTATATGGTAGCTACGTGATCATTGCATGACAGCCACGTGAGCAGTGCATGATAGCCACGTGATCAGTGCATGAGTTACGTGATCAGTGTATGATCAGCCACGTGATCAGTGCATGAGTGCCACGTGATCAGTGCATGATAGTCACGTGACAGTGTGTGATCAGCCACGTGATCAGTGCATGATCAGCCACGTGATCAGTGCATGATAGCCACGTGATCAGTGCATGATCAGTCACGTGATCAGTGCATGATCAGCCACGTGATCAGTGCATGATCAGCCACGTGATCAGTGCATGATCAGCCACGTGATCAGTGCATGATAGCCACGTGATCAGTGCATGATCATCACGTGATCAGTGTATGATCAGCCACGTGATCAGTGCATGATATCCACGTGATCAGTGCATGATCATCACGTGATCAGTGTATGATCAGCCACGTGAACAGTGCATGCTCAGTCACGTGATCAGGGCCTGCTGAGCTGCGTGATTACTGTCTGCTCATCTGCTTGACAATTGCCAGCTGAGCTGCACGATTCCTGCCTGTCATCTGCTTGACAATTGCCAGCTGTGCTGCGTAATTCCTGCCTGCTCAGCTGCTTGATTATTGCCAGCTGAGCAGCATGATTCCTCACAGCTGAGTTCCATGATTATTGCCTGCTGACTGTTTGATTCGTGCCTACTCAGCTCTTTGTTTATTGCCTCCAGAGGCACATGATCAGTGTATGATAGCAAACATGATCAGCGCATGATCAGTCACATGATCAGTGCCATTAAGTCACGTGATCACTACATGATAGTCATGTGATCAGTCCATGCTCAGTCACGGTATCAGTGCATGATCAGCCACGTGATCAGTGCATGATCAGCCACGTGATCAGTGCATGATAGCCACGTGATCAGTGCATGATCAGTCACGTGATCAGTGCATGATCAGTCACGTGATCAGTGCATGATCAGCCACGTGATCAGTGCATGATCAGTCACGTGATGGGTGTATGATCAGTCACGTGACCAGTACATGGTAGCTACGTGATCAGTGCATGATCAGCCACGTGATAGTGCATGATAGCCACGTGATCAGTGCATGATCAGTCACGTGATCAGTGCATGATCAGCCACGTGAACAGTGCATGCTCAGTCACGTGATCAGGGCCTGCTGAGCTGCGTGATTACTGTCTGCTCATCTGCTTGACAATTGCCAGCTGAGCTGCACGATTCCTGCCTGTCATCTGCTTTACAATTGCCAGCTGTGCTGCGTATTTCCTGCCTGCTCAGCTGCTTGATTATTGCCAGCTGAGCAGCATGATTCCTCACACCTGAGTTCCATGATTATTGCCTGCTGACTGTTTGATTCGTGCCTACTCAGCTCTTTGTTTATTGCCTCCAGAGGCACATGATCAGTGTATGATAGCAAACATGATCAGCGCATGATCAGTCACATGATCAGTGCCATTAAGTCACGTGATCAGTACATGATAGTCATGTGATCAGTCCATGATCAGTCACGGTATCAGTGCATGATCAGCCACGTGATCAGTGCATGATCAGCCAGTGATCAGTGCATGATAGCCACGTGATCAGTGCATGATCAGTCACGTGATCAGTGCATGATCAGTCACGTGATCAGTGCATGATCAGCCACGTGATCAGTGCATGATCAGTCACCTGATGGGTGTATGATCAGTCACGTGACCAGTACATGGTAGCTACATGATCATTGCATGATCAGCCACGTGAGTAGTGCATGATAGCCACGTGATCAGTGCATGATCAGTCACGTGATCAGTGCATGATCAGTCATGTGATCAGTGCATGATCAGGCACGTGATCAGTGCATGATCAGCCACGTGATCAGTGCATGATAGCCACGTGATCAGTGCATGATCAGTCACGTGATCAGTGCATGATCAGTCACGTGATCAGTGCATGATCAGCCACGTGATCAGTGCATGATCAGCCACGTGATCAGTGCATGATCAGCCACGTGATCAGTGCATGATCAGTCACGTGATCAGTGCATGATCAGTCACGTGATCAGTGCATGATAGCTACGTGATCAGTGCATGATCAGCCACGTGATCAGTGCATGATAGCCACGTGATCAGTGCATGATCAGTCACGTGATCAGTGCATGATCAGTCACGTGATCAGTGCATGATCAGTCACGTGATCAGTGCATGATAGCCACGTGATCAGTGCATGATCAGCCACGTGATCAGTGCATGATAGCCACGTGATCAGTGCATGATAGCCACGTGATCAGTGCATGATCAGTCACGTGATCAGTGCATGATCAGCCACGTGATCAGTGCATGATCAGTCACGTGATCAGTATGATCAGCCACGTGATCAGTGCATGATAGCCACGTGATCAGTGCATGATCAGTCACGTGATCAGTGCATGATCAGTCACGTGATCAGTGCATGATCAGCCACGTGATCAGTGCATGATCAGCCACGTGATCAGTGCATGATCAGTTACGTGATCAGTGCATGATCAGTCACGTGATCAGTGCATGATAGCTACGTGATCAGTGCATGATCAGCCACGTGATCAGTGCATGATAGCCACGTGATCAGTGCATGATCAGTCACGTGATCAGTGCATGATCAGTCACGTGATCAGTGCATGATCAGCCACGTGATCAGTGCATGATCAGTCATGTGTCAGTGCATGATAGCACGTGATCAGTGCATGATCAGTCCGTGATCAGTGCATGATCAGCCACGTGATCAGTGCATGATAGCCACGTGATCAGTGCATGATCAGTCACGTGATCAGTGCATGATCAGCCACGTGATCAGTGCATGATCAGCCACGTGATCAGTGCATGACAGCCACGTGATCAGTGCATGATCAGCCACGTGATCAGTGCATGATAGCCACGTGATCAGTGCATGATCAGTCACGTGATCAGTGTATGATCAGCCACGTGAACAGTGCATGCTCAGTCACGTGATCAGGGCCTGCTGAGCTGCGTGATTACTGTCTGCTCATCTGCTTGACAATTGCCAGCTGAGCTGCACGATTCCTGCCTGTCATCTGCTTGACAATTGCCAGCTGTGCTGCATAATTCCTGCCTGCTCAGCTGCTTGATTATTGCCAGCTGAGCAGCATGATTCCTCACAGCTGAGTTCCATGATTATTGCCTGCTGACTGATTCGTGCCTACTCAGCTCTTTGTTCATTGCCTCCAGAGGCACATGATCAGTGTATGATAGCAAACATGATCAGCGCATGATCAGTCACATGATCAATGCATGATAAGCCACGTGATCAGTGCATGATCAGTCACGTGATCAGTGCATGATCAGTCACGTGATCAGTGCATGATAGCCACGTGATCAGTGCATGATCAGCCACGTGATCAGTGCATGATAGCCACGTGATCAGTGCATGATCAGCCACGTGATCAGTGCATGATCAGTCACGTGATCAGTGCATGATCAGTCACGTGATCAGTGCATGATAGCTACGTGATCAGTGCATGATCAGCCACGTGATCAGTGCATGATCAGCCACGTGATCAGTGCATGATCAGTCACGTGATCAGTGCATGATCAGCCACGTGATCAGTGCATGATCAGCCACGTGATCAGTGCATGATCAGCCACGTGATCAGTGCATGATAGCCACGTGATCAGTGCATGATCAGTCACGTGATCAGTGCATGATCAGCCACGTGATCAGTGCATGATCAGTCACGTGATCAGTGCATGATCAGTCACGTGATCAGTGCATGATCAGTCACGTGATCAGTGCATGATCAGCCACGTGATCAGTGCATGATCAATTACGTGATCAGTGCATGATCAGTCACGTGATCAGTGCATGATAGCTACGTGATCAGTGCATGATCAGCCACGTGATCAGTGCATGATAGCCACGTGATCAGTGCATGATCAGTCACGTGATCAGTGCATGATCAGCCACGTGATCAGTGCATGATCAGCCACGTGATCAGTGCATGATCAGTCACGTGATCAGTGCATGATCAGCCACGTGATCAGTGCATGATCAGTCACGTGATCAGTGCATGATCAGCCACGTGATCAGTGCATGATCAGCCACGTGATCAGTGCATGATCAGTCACGTGATCAGTGCATGATCAGCCACGTGATCAGTGCATGATCAGCCACGTGATCAGTGCATGATCAGCCACGTGATCAGTGCATGATCAGCCACGTGATCAGTGCATGATCAGTCACGTGATCAGTGCATGATCAGTCACGTGATCAGTGCATGATCATTTACGTGATCAGTGCATGATCAGTCACGTGACCAGTATATGGTAGCTACGTGATCATTGCATGATCAGCCACGTGAGCAGTGCATGATAGCCACGTGATCAGTGCATGATCAGTCACGTGATCAGTGTATGATCAGCCACGTGATCAGTGCATGAGTGCCACGTGATCAGTGCATGATCAGTCACGTGACAGTGCATGATCAGCCACGTGATCAGTGCATGATCAGTCACGTGATCAGTGCATGATAGCCACGTGATCAGTGCATGATCAGTTACGTGATCAGTGCATGATCAGCCACGTGATCAGTGCATGATCAGACACGTGATCAGTGTATGATCAGCCACGTGATCAGTGCATGATATCCACGTGATCAGTGCATGATCAGTCACGTGATCAGTGCATGATCAGTCACGTGATCAGTGCATGATCAGCCACGTGATCAGTGCATGATAGCCACGTGATCAGTGCATGATCAGTCACGTGATCAGTGCATGATCAGTCACGTGATCAGTGCATGATCAGCCACGTGATCAGTGCATGATCAGTCACGTGATCAGTGCATGATCAGTCACGTGATCAGTGCATGTAGCTACGTGATCAGTGCATGATCAGCCACGTGATCAGTGCATGATAGCCACGTGATCAGTGCATGATCAGTCACGTGATCAGTGCATGATCAGTCACGTGATCAGTGCATGATCAGTCACGTGATCAGTGCATGATCAGTCACGTGATCAGTGCATGTAGCTACGTGATCAGTGCATGATCAGCCACGTGATCAGTGCATGATAGCCACGTGATCAGTGCATGATCAGTCACGTGATCAGTGCATGATCAGTCACGTGATCAGTGCATGATCAGCCACGTGATCAGTGCATGATAGCCACGTGATCAGTGCATGATCAGCCACGTGATCAGTGCATGATCAGTCACGTGATCAGTGCATGATCAGCCACGTGATCAGTGCATGATCAGCCACGTGATCAGTGCATGATCAGCCACGTGATCAGTGCATGATAGCCACGTGATCAGTGCATGATCAGTCACGTGATCAGTGCATGATCAGTCACGTGATCAGTGCATGATCAGCCACGTGATCAGTGCATGATCAGCCACGTGATCAGTGCATGATCAATTACGTGATCAGTGCATGATCAGTCACGTGACCAGTACATGGTTGCTACGTGATCATTGCATGATCAGCCACGTGAGCAGTGCATGATAGCCACGTGATCAGTGCATGATCAGTCACGTGATCAGTGCATGATCAGTCACGTGATCAGTGCATGATCATTTACGTGATCTGTGCATGATCAGTCACGTGACCAGTATATGGTAGCTACGTGATCATTGCATGACAGCCACGTGATCAGTGCATGATAGCCACGTGATGTGTGCATGAGTTACGTGAGCAGAGTATGATCAGCCACGTGATCAGTGCATGAGTGCCACGTGATCAGTGCATGATAGTCACGTGACAGTGTGTGATCAGCCACGTGATCAGTGCATGATCAGCCACGTGATCAGTGCATGATCAGCCACGTGATCAGTGCATGATCAGTCACGTGATCAGTGCATGATCAGCCACGTGATCAGTGCATGATCAGCCACGTGATCAGTGCATGATCAGCCACGTGATCAGTGCATGATCAGTCACGTGATCAGTGCATGATCAGTCACGTGATCAGTGCATGATAGCCACGTGATCAGTGCATGATCAGCCACGTGATCAGTGCATGATAGCCACGTGATCAGTGCATGATCAGTCACGTGATCAGTGCATGATCAGCCACGTGATCAGTGCATGATAGCCACGTGATCAGTGCATGATCAGTCACGTGATCAGTGCATGATCAGTCACGTGATCAGTGCATGATCAGTCACGTGATCAGTGCATGATCAGTCACGTGACCAGTATATGGTTGCTACGTGATCATTGCATGATCAGCCACGTGATCAGTGCATGATAGCCACGTGATCAGTGCATGAGTCACGTGATCAGTGCATGATCAGCCACGTGATCAGTGCATGATGCCACGTGATCAGTGCATGATCAGTCACGTGATCAGTGCATGATCAGCCACGTGATCAGTGCATGATCAGCCACGTGATCAGTGCATGATCAGTCACGTGATCAGTGCATGATCAGTCACGTGATCAGTGCATGATCAGCCACGTGATCAGTGCATGATCAGCCACGTGATCAGTGCATGATCAGCCACGTGATCAGTGCATGATCAGTCACGTGATCAGTGCATGATCATTCACGTGACCAGTGCATGATAGCTACGTGATCAGTGCATGATCAGCCACGTGATCAGTGCATGATAGCCACGTGATCAGTGCATGATCAGTCACGTGATCAGTGCATGATCAGTCACGTGATCAGTGCATGGTAGCTGCGTGATCAGTGCATGATCAGCCACGTGATCAGTGCATGATAGCCACGTGATCAGTGCATGATCAGTCACGTGATCAGTGCATGATCAGTCACGTGATCAGTGCATGATCAGCCACGTGATCAGTGCATGCTCAGTCACGTGATCAGTGCCTGCTGAGCTGCGTGATTACTGTCTGCTCATCTGCTTGACAATTGCCAGCTGTGCTGCGTAATTCCTGCCTGCTCATCTACTTGATTATTGCCAGCTGAGCAGCATGATTTCTCAGAGCTGAGTTCCATGATTATAGCCTGCTGACTGATTCCTGCCTACTCAGCTCTATGTTCATTGCCTCCAGAGGCACATGATCAGTGTATGACACCAAACATGATCAGTGCATGATCAGTCACATGATCAGTGCATGATAAGCCAGTGATCAGTGCATGATCAGTTACGTGATCAGTGCATGATCAGTCACGTGATCAGTGCATGGTAGCTGCGTGATCAGTGCATGATCAGCCACGTGATCAGTGCATGATCAGTCACGTGATCAGTGCATGATCAGTCACGTGATCAGTGCATGATCAGTCACGTGATCAGTGCATGATAGCCACGTGATCAGTGCATGATCAGCCACGTGATCAGTGCATGATAGCCACGTGATCAGTGCATGATAGCCACGTGATCAGTGCATGATCAGTCACGTGATCAGTGCATGATCAGCCACGTGATCAGTGCATGATCAGCCACGTGATCAGTGCATGATAGCCACGTGATCAGTGCATGATAGTCACGTGATCAGTGCATGATCAGTCACGTGATCAGTGCATGATCAGCCACGTGATCAGTGCATGATCAGCCACGTGATCAGTGCATGATCAATTACGTGATCAGTGCATGATCAGTCACGTGACCAGTGCATGGTAGCTACGTGATCATTGCATGATCAGCCACGTGATCAGTGCATGATAGCCACGTGATCAGTGCATGATAGCCACGTGATCAGTGCATGATCAGTCACGTGATCATGTGTGATCAGCCACGTGATCAGTGCATGATCAGCCACGTGATCAGTGCATGATCAGCCACGTGATCAGTGCATGATCAGTCACGTGATCAGTGCATGATCAGTCACGTGATCAGTGCATGATCAGCCACGTGATCAGTGCATGATAGCCACGTGATCAGTGCATGATCAGCCACGTGATCAGTGCATGATCAGTCACGTGATCAGTGCATGATCAGCCACGTGATCAGTGCATGATCAGCCACGTGATCAGTGCATGATAGCCACGTGATCAGTGCATGATCAGTCACGTGATCAGTGCATGATCAGTCACGTGATCAGTGCATGATCATTCACGTGATCAGTGCATGATCAGTCACGTGACCAGTATATGGTAGCTACGTGATCATTGCATGATCAGCCACGTGAGCAGTGCATGATAGCCACGTGATCAGTGCATGATCAGTCACGTGATCAGTGTATGATCAGCCACGTGATCAGTGCATGAGTGCCACGTGATCAGTGCATGATAGTCACGTGACAGTGTGTGATCAGCCACGTGATCAGTGCATGTCAGCCACGTGATCAGTGCATGATAGCCACGTGATCAGTGCATGATCAGTTACGTGATCAGTGCATGATCAGCCACGTGATCAGTGCATGATCAGCCACGTGATCAGTGCATGATCAGCCACGTGATCAGTGCATGATCAGTCACGTGATCAGTGCATGATCAGCACGTGATCAGTGCATGATCAGCCACGTGATCAGTGCATGATCAGTCACGTGATCAGTGCATGATCAGCCACGTGATCAGTGCATGATCAGTTACGTGATCAGTGCATGATCAGCCACGTGATCAGTGCATGATAGCCACGTGATCAGTGCATGATCAGCCACGTGATCAGTGCATGATCAGTCACGTGATCAGTGCATGATCAGTCACGTGATCAGTGCATGATCAGCACGTGATCAGTGCATGATCAGTCATGTATCAGTGCATGATAGCCCGTGATCAGTGCATGATCAGTCCCGTGATCAGTGCATGATCAGCCACGTGATCAGTGCATGATAGCCACGTGATCAGTGCATGATCAGTCACGTGATCAGTGCATGATCAGTCACGTGATCAGTGTATGATCAGCCACGTGAACAGTGCATGCTCAGTCACGTGATCAGGGCCTGCTGAGCTGCGTGATTACTGTCTGCTCATCTGCTTGACAATTGCCAGCTGAGCTGCACGATTCCTGCCTGTCATCTGCTTGACAATTGCCAGCTGTGCTGCGTAATTCCTGCCTGCTCAGCTGCTTGATTATTGCCAGCTGAGCAGCATGATTTCTCACAGCTGAGTTCCATGATTATTGCCTGCTGACTGATTCCTGCCTACTCAGCTCTTTGTTCATTGCCTCCAGAGGCACATGATCAGTGTATGACACCAAACATGATCAGTGCATGATCAGTCACATGATCAGTGCATGATAAGCCACGTGATCAGTGCATGATCAGTCATGTGATCAGTGCATGATCAGTCACGTGATCAGTGCATGGTAGCTGCGTGATCAGTGCATGATCAGCCACGTGATCAGTGCATGATAGCCACGTGATCAGTGCATGATCAGTCACGTGATCAGTGCATGATCAGTCACGTGATCAGTGCATGATCAGTCACGTGATCAGTGCATGATCAGTCACGTGATCAGTGCATGATCAGTCACGTGACCAGTGCATGGTAGCTACGTGATCATTGCATGATCAGCCACGTGATCAGTGCATGATAGCCACGTGATCAGTGCATGATCAGTCACGTGATCAGTGCATGATCAGTCACGTGATAGTGCATGATCAGCCACGTGATCAGTGCATGATAGCCACGTGATCAGTGCATGATAGCCACGTGATCAGTGCATGATCAGTCACGTGATCAGTGCATGATCAGTCACGTGATCAGTGCATGATCAGTCACGTGATCAGTGCATGATCAGCCACGTGATCAGTGCATGATAGCCACGTGATCAGTGCATGATCAGTCACGTGATCAGTGCATGATCAGTCACGTGATCAGTGCATGATCAGCCACGTGATCAGTGCATGATCAGCCACGTGATCAGTGCATGATCAGCCACGTGATCAGTGCATGATCAGCCACGTGATCAGTGCATGATCAGTCACGTGATCAGTGCATGATCAGTCACGTGATCAGTGCATGATCATTCACGTGATCAGTGCATGATCAGTCACGTGACCAGTATATGGTAGCTACGTGATCATTCCATGACAGCCACGTGAGCAGTGCATGATAGCCACGTGATGTGTGCATGATCAGTTACGTGAGCAGAGTATGATCAGCCACGTGATCAGTGCATGAGTGCCACGTGATCAGTGCATGATATGTCACGTGACAGTGTGTGATCAGCCACGTGAACAGTGCATGTTCAGCCACGTGATCAGTGCATGATAGCCACGTGATCAGTGCATGATCAGTTACGTGAGCAGTGTATGATCAGCCACGTGATCAGTGCATGGTCAGACACGTGAACAGTGTATGATCAGCCACGTGATCAGTGCATGATATCCAAGTGATCAGTGCATGATCAATCACGTGATCAGTGTATGATCAGCCACGTGAACAGTGCATGCTCAGTCACGTGATCAGGGCCTGCTGAGCTGCGTGATTAGTGTCTGCTCATCTGCTTGACAATTGCCAGCTGAGCTGCACGATTCCTGCCTGTCATCTGCTTGACAATTGCCAGCTGTGCTGCGTAATTCCTGCCTGCTCAGCTGCTTGATTATTGCCAGCTGAGCAGCATGATTCTCACAGCTGAGTTCCATGATTATTGCCTGCTGACTGATTCGTGCCTACTCAGCTCTTTGTTCATTGCCTCCAGAGGCACATGATCAGTGTATGATAGCAAACATGATCAGCACATGATCAGTCACATGATCAGTGCATGATAAGCCACGTGATCAGTGCATGATCAGTCATGTGATCAGTGCATGATCAGCCACGTGATCAGTGCATGATCAGCCACGTGATCAGTGCATGATCAGTCACGTGATCAGTGCATGATCAGTCACGTGATCAGTGCATGATCAGTCACGTGATCAGTGCATGATCAGTCACGTGATCAGTGCATGATCAGTCACGTGATCAGTGCATGATAGCTACGTGATCAGTGCATGATCAGCCACGTGATCAGTGCATGATAGCCACGTGATCAGTGCATGATAGCCACGTGATCAGTGCATGATCAGTCACGTGATCAGTGCATGATCAGTCACGTGATCAGTGCATGATCTCACGTGATCAGTGCATGATCAGCCACGTGATCAGTGCATGATAGCCACGTGATCAGTGCATGATCAGTCACGTGATCAGTGCATGATCAGCCACGTGATCAGTGCATGATAGCCACGTGATCAGTGCATGATCAGTTACGTGATCAGTGCATGATCAGCCACGTGATCAGTGCATGGTCAGACACGTGAACAGTGTATGATCAGCCACGTGATCAGTGCATGATATCCAAGTGATCAGTGCATGATCAATCACGTGATCAGTGTATGATCAGCCACGTGAACAGTGCATGCTCAGTCACGTGATCAGGGCCTGCTGAGCTGCGTGATTACTGTCTGCTCATCTGCTTGACAATTGCCAGCTGAGCTGCACGATTCCTGCCTGTCATCTGCTTGACAATTGCCAGCTGTGCTGCGTAATTCCTGCCTGCTCAGCTGCTTGATTATTGCCAGCTGAGCAGCATGATTCCTCACAGCTGAGTTCCATGATTATTGCCTGCTGACTGTTTGATTCGTGCCTACTCAGCTCTTTGTTTATTGCCTCCAGAGGCACATGATCAGTGTATGATAGCAAACATGATCAGCGCATGATCAGTCACATGATCAGCGCCATTAAGTCACGTGATCACTACATGATAGTCATGTGATCAGTCCATGCTCAGTCACGGTATCAGTGCATGATCAGCCACGTGATCAGTGCATGATCTGTCACATGATTAGTGTATGATCATCCACGTGATCAGTGCATGGGCAGTCATGTGATCAGTGCATGATTAGACGTGATCAGTGCATGATCAGTCTCGTGATCAGTGCATGATAGCCACGTGATCAGTGCATGATCAGTCACCTGATGGGTGTATGATCATTCACGTGACCAGTACATGGTAGCTACATGATCATTGCATGATCAGCCACGTGATCAGTGCATGATAGCCACGTGATCAGTGCATGATCAGCCACGTGATCAGTGCATGATCAGCCACGTGATCAGTGCATGATCAACGTGATCAGTGCATGATCAGTCACGTGATCAGTGCATGATAGCCACGTGATCAGTGCATGATCAGCCACGTGATCAGTGCATGATAGCCACGTGATCAGTGCATGATCAGTCACGTGATCAGTGCATGATCAGTCACGTGATCAGTGCATGATCAGCCACGTGATCAGTGCATGATCAGTCACGTGATCAGTGCATGATAGCTGCGTGATCAGTGCATGATCAGCCACGTGATCAGTGCATGATAGCCACGTGATCAGTGCATGATCAGTCACGTGATCAGTGCATGATCAGTCACGTGATCAGTGCATGATCAGCCACGTGATCAGTGCATGATCATTACGTGATCAGTGCATGATCAGTCACGTGATCAGTGCATGATAGCTACGTGATCAGTGCATGATCAGCCACGTGATCAGTGCATGATAGCCACGTGATCAGTGCATGATCAGTCACGTGATCATGTGTGATCAGCCACGTGATCAGTGCATGATATCCACGTGATCAGTGCATGATAGCCACGTGATCAGTGCATGATAGCCACGTGATCAGTGCATGATCAGTCACGTGATAGTGTGATCAGCCACGTGATCAGTGCATGATGAGCCACGTGATCAGTGCATGATCAATTACGTGATCAGTGCATGATCAGTCACGTGACCAGTACATGGTTGCTACGTGATCATTGCATGATCAGCCACGTGATCAGTGCATGATAGCCACGTGATCAGTGCATGATCAGTCACGTGATCAGTGCATGATCAGTCACGTGATCAGTGCATGATCATTTACGTGATCTGTGCATGATCAGTCACGTGACCAGTATATGGTAGCTCCGTGATCATTGCATGATCAGCCACGTGAGCAGTGCATGATAGCCACGTGATCAGTGCATGATCAGTTACGTGATCAGTGTATGATCAGCCACGTGATCAGTGCATGAGTGCCACGTGATCAGTGCATGATCAGTCACGTGACAGTGTGATCAGCCACGTGATCAGTGCATGATCAGCCACGTGATCAGTGCATGATAGCCACGTGATCAGTGCATGATCAGTCACGTGATCAGTGTATGATCAGCCACGTGATCAGTGCATGATCAGACACGTGATCAGTGCATGATCAGCCACGTGATCAGTGCATGATCAGTCACGTGATCAGTGCATGATCAGTCACGTGATCAGTGCATGATCAGCCACGTGATCAGTGCATGATCAGTCACGTGATCAGTGCATGGTAGCTACGTGATCATTGCATGATCAGCCACGTGATCAGTGCATGATAGCCACGTGATCAGTGCATGATAGCCACGTGATCAGTGCATGATCAGTCACGTGATCAGTGCATGATCAGCCACGTGATCAGTGCATGATCAGTCACGTGATCAGTATGATCAGCCACGTGATCAGTGCATGATAGCCACGTGATCAGTGCATGATCAGTCACGTGATCAGTGCATGATCAGTCACGTGATCAGTGCATGATCAGCCACGTGATCAGTGCATGATCAGCCACGTGATCAGTGCATGATCAGCCACGTGATCAGTGCATGATCAATTACGTGATCAGTGCATGATCAGTCACGTGATCAGTGCATGGTAGCTACGTGATCAGTGCATGATCAGCCACGTGATCAGTGCATGATAGCCACGTGATCAGTGCATGATCAGTCACGTGATCAGTGCATGATCAGTCACGTGATCAGTGCATGATCAGTCACGTGATCAGTGCATGATCAGTCACGTGATCAGTGCATGATCAGTCACGTGATCAGTGCATGATCAGCCACGTGATCAGTGCATGATCAGTCATGTAGTCAGTGCATGATAGCACGTGATCAGTGCATGATCAGTCCGTGATCAGTGCATGATCAGCCACGTGATCAGTGCATGATAGCCACGTGATCAGTGCATGATCAGTCACGTGATCAGTGCATGATCAGCCACGTGATCAGTGCATGATCAGCCACGTGATCAGTGCATGACAACACGTGATCAGTGCATGATCAGCCACGTGATCAGTGCATGATAGCCACGTGATCAGTGCATGATCAGTCACGTGATCAGTGTATGATCAGCCACGTGAACAGTGCATGCTCAGTCACGTGATCAGGGCCTGCTGAGCTGCGTGATTACTGTCTGCTCATCTGCTTGACAATTGCCAGCTGAGCTGCACGATTCCTGCCTGTCATCTGCTTGACAATTGCCAGCTGTGCTGCATAATTCCTGCCTGCTCAGCTGCTTGATTATTGCCAGCTGAGCAGCATGATTTCTCACAGCTGAGTTCCATGATTATTGCCTGCTGACTGATTCGTGCCTACTCAGCTCTTTGTTCATTGCCTCCAGAGGCACATGATCAGTGTATGATAGAAACATGATCAGCACATGATCAGTCACATGATCAATGCATGATAAGCCACGTGATCAGTGCATGATCAGTCACGTGATCAGTGCATGATCAGTCACGTGATCAGTGCATGGTAGCTGCGTGATCAGTGCATGATCAGCCACGTGATCAGTGCATGATAGCCACGTGATCAGTGCATGATCAGTCACGTGATCAGTGCATGATCAGCCACGTGATCAGTGCATGATCAGTCACGTGATCAGTGCATGATCAGTCACGTGACCAGTGCATGGTAGCTACGTGATCATTGCATGATCAGCCACGTGATCAGTGCATGATCAGCCACGTGATCAGTGCATGATCAGTCACGTGATCAGTGCATGATCAGCCACGTGATCAGTGCATGATCAGCCACGTGATCAGTGCATGATCAGCCACGTGATCAGTGCATGATAGCCACGTGATCAGTGCATGATCAGTCACGTGATCAGTGCATGATCAGCCACGTGATCAGTGCATGATCAGTCACGTGATCAGTGCATGATCAGTCACGTGATCAGTGCATGATCAGTCACGTGATCAGTGCATGATCAGCCACGTGATCAGTGCATGATCAATTACGTGATCAGTGCATGATCAGTCACGTGATCAGTGCATGGTAGCTACGTGATCAGTGCATGATCAGCCACGTGATCAGTGCATGATAGCCACGTGATCAGTGCATGATCAGTCACGTGATCAGTGCATGATCAGCCACGTGATCAGTGCATGATCAGTCACGTGATCAGTGCATGATCAGTCACGTGATCAGTGCATGATCAGCCACGTGATCAGTGCATGATCAGCCACGTGATCAGTGCATGATCAGCCACGTGATCAGTGCATGATCAGTCACGTGATCAGTGCATGATCAGTCACGTGATCAGTGCATGATCAGCCACGTGATCAGTGCATGATCAGCCACGTGATCAGTGCATGATCAGCCACGTGATCAGTGCATGATCAGCCACGTGATCAGTGCATGATAGCCACGTGATCAGTGCATGATCAGCCACGTGATCAGTGCATGATCAGCCACGTGATCAGTGCATGATAGCCACGTGATCAGTGCATGATCAGTCACGTGATCAGTGCATGATCAGCCACGTGATCAGTGCATGATAGCCACGTGATCAGTGCATGATAGCCACGTGATCAGTGCATGATCAGTCACGTGATCAGTGTGTGATCAGCCACGTGATCAGTGCATGATCAGTCACGTGATCAGTGCATGATCATTACGTGATCAGTGCATGATCAGTCACGTGACCAGTGCATGGTTGCTACGTGATCAGTGCATGATCAGCCACGTGATCAGTGCATGATAGCCACGTGATCAGTGCATGATCAGTCACGTGATCAGTGCATGATCAGTCACGTGATCAGTGCATGATCAGTTACGTGATCAGTGCATGATCAGTCACGTGATCAGTATGGTAGCCACGTGATCAGTGCATGATCAGCCACGTGATCAGTGCATGATAGCCACGTGATCAGTGCATGATCAGTCACGTGATCAGTGCATGATCAGCCACGTGATCAGTGCATGATGCCACGTGATCAGTGCATGATCAGTCACGTGATCAGTGCATGATCAGCCACGTGATCAGTGCATGATCAGTCACGTGATCAGTGCATGATAGCCACGTGATCAGTGCATGATCAGTCACGTGATCAGTGCATGATCAGCCACGTGATCAGTGCATGATCAGTCACGTGATCAGTGCATGATCAGCCACGTGATCAGTGCATGATAGCCACGTGATCAGTGCATGATCAGTCACGTGATCAGTGCATGATCAGTCACGTGATCAGTGCATGATCAGCCACGTGATCAGTGCATGATAGCCACGTGATCAGTGCATGATCAGTCACGTGATCAGTGCATGATCAGTCACGTGATCAGTGCATGATCAGCCACGTGATCAGTGCATGATCAGTTACGTGATCAGTGCATGATCAGTCACGTGATCAGTACATGGTAGCTACGTGATCATTGCATGATCAGCCACGTGATCAGTGCATGATAGCCACGTGATCAGTGCATGATCAGTCACGTGATCAGTGCATGATCAGTCACGTGATCAGTGCATGATCAATTACGTGATCAGTGCATGATCAGTCACGTGATCAGTGCATGATCAGCCACGTGATCAGTGCATGATCAGCCACGTGATCAGTGCATGATAGCCACGTGATCAGTGCATGATCAGCACGTGATCAGTGCATGATCAGCCACGTGATCAGTGCATGATCAGCCACGTGATCAGTGCATGATCAGCCACGTGATCAGTGCATGATACCACGTGATCAGTGCATGATCAGTCACGTGATCAGTGCATGATCAGCCACGTGATCAGTGCATGATCAGTCACGTGATCAGTGCATGATCAGCCACGTGATCAGTGCATGATCAGTCACGTGATCAGTGCATGATCAGTCACGTGATCAGTGCATGATCAGCCACGTGATCAGTGCATGATTGCCACGTGATCAGTGCATGATCAGTCACGTGATCAGTGCATGATCAGCACGTGATCAGTGCATGATCAGCCACGTGATCAGTGCATGATAGCCACGTGATCAGTGCATGATCAGCCACGTGATCAGTGCATGATCAGTCACGTGATCAGTGCATGATAGCTGCGTGATCAGTGCATGATCAGCCACGTGATCAGTGCATGATAGCCACGTGATCAGTGCATGATCAGTCACGTGATCAGTGCATGATCATCCACGTGATCAGTGCATGATCAGTCATGTGATCAGTGCATGATCAGTCACGTGATCAGTGCATGATAGCCACGTGATCAGTGCATGATCAGTCACCTGATCAGTGCATGATCATTCACGTGACCAGTACATGGTAGCTACATGATCATTGCATGATCAGCCACGTGATCAGTGCATGATAGCCACGTGATCAGTGCATGATCAGTCACGTGATCAGTGCATGATCAGTCATGTGACCAGTACATGTAGCTGCGTGATCATGCATGATCAGCCACGTGATCAGTGCATGATAGCCACGTGATCAGTGCATGATCAGTCACGTGATCAGTGCATGATCAGTCACGTGATCAGTGCATGATCAGCCACGTGATCAGTGCATGATCAGGCACGTGATCAGTGCATGATCAGCCACGTGATCAGTGCATGATAGCCACGTGATCAGTGCATGATCAGCCACGTGATCAGTGCATGATCAGCCACGTGATCAGTGCATGATCAGCCACGTGATCAGTGCATGATCAGTCACGTGATCAGTGCATGGTAGCTACGTGATCAGTGCATGATCAGCCACGTGATCAGTGCATGATAGCCACGTGATCAGTGCATGATAGCCACGTGATCAGTGCATGATCAGTCATGTGATACGTGTGTGATCAGCCACGTGATCAGTGCATGATATCCACGTGATCAGTGCATGACAGCCACGTGATCAGTGCATGAGAGCCACGTGATCAGTGCATGATCAGTCACGTGATACATGTGTGATCAGCCACGTGATCAGTGCATGATGAGCCACGTGATCAGTGCAGGATCAATTACGTGATCAGTGCATGATCAGTCACGTGACCAGTACATGGTTGCTACGTGATCGTTGCATGATCAGCCACGTGAGCAGAGCATGATAGCCACGTGATCAGTGCATGATCAGTCACGTGATCAGTACATGATCAGTCACGTGAACAGTGCATGATCATTTACGTGATCTGTGCATGATCAGTCACGTGACCAGTATATGGTAGCTACGTGATCATTCCATGACGAGCCACGTGAGCAGTGCATGATAGCCACGTGATGTGTGCATGATCAGTTACGTGAGCAGAGTATGATCAGCCACGTGATCAGTGCATGAGTGCCACGTGATCAGTGCATGATATGTCACGTGACAGGTGTGTGATCAGCCACGTGAACAGTGCATGTTCAGCCACGTGATCAGTGCATGATAGCCACGTGATCAGTGCATGATCAGTTACGTGAGCAGTGTATGATCAGCCACGTGATCAGTGCATGGTCAGACACGTGAACAGTGTATGATCAGCCACGTGATCAGTGCATGATATCCAAGTGATCAGTGCATGATCATCACGTGATCAGTGTATGATCAGCCACGTGAACAGTGCATGCTCAGTCACGTGATCAGGGCCTGCTGAGCTGCGTGATTACTGTCTGCTCATCTGCTTGACAATTGCCAGCTGAGCTGCACGATTCCTGCCTGTCATCTGCTTGACAATTGCCAGCTGTGCTGCGTAATTCCTGCCTGCTCAGCTGCTTGATTATTGCCAGCTGAGCAGCATGATTCCTCACAGCTGAGTTCCATGATTATTGCCTGCTGACTGTTTGATTCGTGCCTACTCAGCTCTTTGTTTATTGCCTCCAGAGGCACATGATCAGTGTATGATAGCAAACATGATCAGCGCATGATCAGTCACATGATCAGCGCCATTAAGTCACGTGATCACTACATGATAGTCATGTGATCAGTCCATGCTCAGTCACGGTATCAGTGCATGATCAGCCACGTGATCAGTGCATGATCAGTCATGTGATCAGTGCATGATATAGACGTGATCAGTGCATGATCAGTCTCGTGATCAGTGCATGATAGCCACGTGATCAGTGCATGATCAGTCACCTGATGGGTGTATGATCATTCACGTGACCTGTACATGGTAGCTACATGATCATTGCATGATCAGCCACGTGAGTAGTGCATGATAGCCACGTGATCACTGCATGATCAGTCACGTGATCAGTGCATGATCAGTCATGTGACCAGTACATGGTAGCTGCGTGATCATGCATGATCAGCCACGTGAGCAGTGCATGATAGCCACGTGATCAGTGCATGATCAGTCACGTGATCAGTGCATGATCAGTCACGTGATCAGTGCATGATCAGCCACGTGATCAGTGCATGATCAGGCACGTGATCAGTGTATGTCAGCCAAGTGATCAGTGCATGATAGCCACGTGATCAGTGCATGATCAGTCACGTGATCAGTGCATGATCAGTCACGTGATCAGTGCATGATCAGCCACGTGATCAGTGCATGATCAGCCACGTGATCAGTGCATGATCAATTACGTGATCA
The DNA here is from genome assembly GCF_032452875.1 of Bos javanicus. Taxonomy (NCBI): domain Eukaryota; kingdom Metazoa; phylum Chordata; class Mammalia; order Artiodactyla; family Bovidae; genus Bos; species Bos javanicus. The sequence continues at coordinate 236,391 of NW_026893751.1, read as the reverse complement.
GTGCATGATCAGTCACGTGATCAGTACATGGTAGCTACGTGATCAGTGCATGATCAGCCACGTGATCAGTGCATGATAGCCACGTGATCAGTGCATGATAGCCACGTGATCAGTGCATGATCAGTCACGTGATACGTGTGTGATCAGCCACGTGATCAGTGCATGATATCCACGTGATCAGTGCATGACAGCCACGTGATCAGTGCATGATAGCCACGTGATCAGTGCATGATCAGTCACGTGATCATGTGTGATCAGCCACGTGATCAGTGCATGATCAGCCACGTGATCAGTGCATGATCAATTACGTGATCAGTGCATGATCAGTCACGTGACCAGTGCATGGTTGCTACGTGATCATTGCATGATCAGCCACGTGAGCAGTGCATGATAGCCACGTGATCAGTGCATGAGTCACGTGATCAGTGTATGATCAGCCACGTGATCAGTGCATGAGTGCCACGTGATCAGTGCATGATCAGTCACGTGATCAGTGTGTGATCAGCCACGTGATCAGTGCATGATCAGCCACGTGATCAGTGCATGATCAGTCACGTGATCAGTGCATGATCAGTCACGTGATCAGTGCATGATCAGCCACGTGATCAGTGCATGATCAGCCACGTGATCAGTGCATGATCAGCCACGTGATCAGTGCATGATCAGTCACGTGATCAGTGCATGATCAGTCACGTGATCAGTGCATGATAGCTACGTGATCAGTGCATGATCAGCCACGTGATCAGTGCATGATAGCCACGTGATCAGTGCATGATCAGTCACGTGATCAGTGCATGATCAGTCACGTGATCAGTGCATGGTAGCTGCGTGATCATGCATGATCAGCCACGTGATCAGTGCATGATAGCCACGTGATCAGTGCATGATCAGTCACGTGATCAGTGCATGATCAGTCACGTGATCAGTGCATGATCAGTCACGTGATCAGTGCATGATCAGTCACGTGACCAGTATATGGTAGCTACGTGATCATTGCATGATCAGCCACGTGATCAGTGCATGATAGCCACGTGATCAGTGCATGAGTCACGTGATCAGTGCATGATCAGCCACGTGATCAGTGCATGATCAGTCACGTGATCAGTGCATGATCAGTCACGTGATCAGTGCATGATCAGTCACGTGATCAGTGCATGATCAGCCACGTGATCAGTGCATGATCAGCCACGTGATCAGTGCATGATCAGCCACGTGATCAGTGCATGATCAGTCACGTGATCAGTGCATGATCAGTCACGTGATCAGTGCATGATAGCTACGTGATCAGTGCATGATCAGCCACGTGATCAGTGCATGATAGCCACGTGATCAGTGCATGATCAGTCACGTGATCAGTGCATGATCAGTCACGTGACCAGTACATGGTAGCTGCGTGATCATGCATGATCAGCCACGTGATCAGTGCATGATAGCCACGTGATCAGTGCATGATCAGTCACGTGATCAGTGCATGATCAGTCACGTGATCAGTGCATGATCATTTACGTGATCAGTGCATGATCAGTCACGTGACCAGTATATGGTAGCTACGTGATCATTGCATGACAGCCACGTGATCAGTGCATGATAGCCACGTGATGTGTGCATGAGTTACGTGATCAGTGTATGATCAGCCACGTGATCAGTGCATGAGTGCCACGTGATCAGTGCATGATAGTCACGTGATCAGTGTGTGATCAGCCACGTGATCAGTGCATGATCAGCCACGTGATCAGTGCATGATCAGCCACGTGATCAGTGCATGATCAGTCACGTGATCAGTGCATGATCAGCCACGTGATCAGTGCATGATCAGCCACGTGATCAGTGCATGATCAGCCACGTGATCAGTGCATGATCAGTCACGTGATCAGTGCATGATCAGTCACGTGATCAGTGCATGATAGCTACGTGATCAGTGCATGATCAGCCACGTGATCAGTGCATGATAGCCACGTGATCAGTGCATGATCAGTCACGTGATCAGTGCATGATCAGTCATGTGACCAGTACATGGTAGCTGCGTGATCATGCATGATCAGCCACGTGATCAGTGCATGATAGCCACGTGATCAGTGCATGATCAGTCACGTGATCAGTGCATGATCAGCCACGTGATCAGTGCATGATCAGCCACGTGATCAGTATGATCAGCCACGTGATCAGTGCATGATAGCCACGTGATCAGTGCATGATCAGTCACGTGATCAGTGCATGATCAGTCACGTGATCAGTGCATGATCAGCCACGTGATCAGTGCATGATCAGCCACGTGATCAGTGCATGATCAATTACGTGATCAGTGCATGATCAGTCACGTGATCAGTGCATGATAGCTACGTGATCAGTGCATGATCAGCCACGTGATCAGTGCATGATAGCCACGTGATCAGTGCATGATCAGCCACGTGATCAGTGCATGATCAGTCACGTGATCAGTGCATGATCAGTCACGTGATCAGTGCATGATCAGCCACGTGATCAGTGCATGATCAGTCATGTATCAGTGCATGATAGCACGTGATCAGTGCATGATCAGTCCGTGATCAGTGCATGATCAGCCACGTGATCAGTGCATGATAGCCACGTGATCAGTGCATGATCAGTCACGTGATCAGTGCATGATCAGCCACGTGATCAGTGCATGATCAGCCACGTGATCAGTGCATGACAGCCACGTGATCAGTGCATGATCAGCCACGTGATCAGTGCATGATAGCCACGTGATCAGTGCATGATCAGTCACGTGATCAGTGTATGATCAGCCACGTGAACAGTGCATGCTCAGTCACGTGATCAGGGCCTGCTGAGCTGCGTGATTACTGTCTGCTCATCTGCTTGACAATTGCCAGCTGAGCTGCACGATTCCTGCCTGTCATCTGCTTGACAATTGCCAGCTGTGCTGCATAATTCCTGCCTGCTCAGCTGCTTGATTATTGCCAGCTGAGCAGCATGATTTCTCACAGCTGAGTTCCATGATTATTGCCTGCTGACTGATTCGTGCCTACTCAGCTCTTTGTTCATTGCCTCCAGAGGCACATGATCAGTGTATGATAGCAAACATGATCAGCGCATGATCAGTCACATGATCAATGCATGATAAGCCACGTGATCAGTGCATGATCAGTCACGTGATCAGTGCATGATCAGTCACGTGATCAGTGCATGGTAGCCACGTGATCAGTGCATGATCAGCCACGTGATCAGTGCATGATAGCCACGTGATCAGTGCATGATCAGTCACGTGATCAGTGCATGATCAGCCACGTGATCAGTGCATGATCAGTCACGTGATCAGTGCATGATCAGTCACGTGATCAGTGCATGGTAGCTACGTGATCAGTGCATGATCAGCCACGTGATCAGTGCATGATCAGCCACGTGATCAGTGCATGATCAGTCACGTGATCAGTGCATGATCAGCCACGTGATCAGTGCATGATCAGCCACGTGATCAGTGCATGATCAGCCACGTGATCAGTGCATGATAGCCACGTGATCAGTGCATGATCAGTCACGTGATCAGTGCATGATCAGCCACGTGATCAGTGCATGATCAGTCACGTGATCAGTGCATGATCAGTCACGTGATCAGTGCATGATCAGTCACGTGATCAGTGCATGATCAGCCACGTGATCAGTGCATGATCAATTACGTGATCAGTGCATGATCAGTCACGTGATCAGTGCATGATAGCTACGTGATCAGTGCATGATCAGCCACGTGATCAGTGCATGATAGCCACGTGATCAGTGCATGATCAGTCACGTGATCAGTGCATGATCAGCCACGTGATCAGTGCATGATCAGTCACGTGATCAGTGCATGATCAGTCACGTGATCAGTGCATGATCAGCCACGTGATCAGTGCATGATCAGTCACGTGATCAGTGCATGATCAGCCACGTGATCAGTGCATGATCAGCCACGTGATCAGTGCATGATCAGTCACGTGATCAGTGCATGATCAGCCACGTGATCAGTGCATGATCAGCCACGTGATCAGTGCATGATCAGCCACGTGATCAGTGCATGATCAGCCACGTGATCAGTGCATGATCAGTCACGTGATCAGTGCATGATCAGTCACGTGATCAGTGCATGATCATTTACGTGATCAGTGCATGATCAGTCACGTGACCAGTATATGGTAGCCACGTGATCATTGCATGATCAGCCACGTGATCAGTGCATGATAGCCACGTGATCAGTGCATGATCAGTTACGTGATCAGTGTATGATCAGCCACGTGATCAGTGCATGAGTGCCACGTGATCAGTGCATGATCAGTCACGTGACAGTGCATGATCAGCCACGTGATCAGTGCATGATCAGTCACGTGATCAGTGCATGATAGCCACGTGATCAGTGCATGATCAGTTACGTGATCAGTGCATGATCAGCCACGTGATCAGTGCATGATCAGACACGTGATCAGTGCATGATCAGCCACGTGATCAGTGCATGATATCCACGTGATCAGTGCATGATCAGTCACGTGATCAGTGCATGATCAGTCACGTGATCAGTGCATGATCAGCCACGTGATCAGTGCATGATAGCCACGTGATCAGTGCATGATCAGTCACGTGATCAGTGCATGATCAGTCACGTGATCAGTGCATGATCAGCCACGTGATCAGTGCATGATCAATTACGTGATCAGTGCATGATCAGTCACGTGATCAGTGCATGTAGCTACGTGATCAGTGCATGATCAGCCACGTGATCAGTGCATGATAGCCACGTGATCAGTGCATGATCAGTCACGTGATCAGTGCATGATCAGTCACGTGATCAGTGCATGATCAGCCACGTGATCAGTGCATGATCAGCCACGTGATCAGTGCATGATAGCCACGTGATCAGTGCATGATCAGTCACGTGATCAGTGCATGATCAGTCACGTGATCAGTGCATGATAGCTACGTGATCATGCATGATCAGCCACGTGATCAGTGCATGATAGCCACGTGATCAGTGCATGATCAGCCACGTGATCAGTGCATGATCAGTCACGTGATCAGTGCATGATCAGCCACGTGATCAGTGCATGATCAGCCACGTGATCAGTGCATGATCAGCCACGTGATCAGTGCATGATAGCCACGTGATCAGTGCATGATCAGTCACGTGATCAGTGCATGATCAGTCACGTGATCAGTGCATGATCAGCCACGTGATCAGTGCATGATCAGCCACGTGATCAGTGCATGATCAATTACGTGATCAGTGCATGATCAGTCACGTGACCAGTACATGGTTCCTCGTGATCATTGCATGATCAGCCACGTGATCAGTGCATGATAGCCACGTGATCAGTGCATGATCAGTCACGTGATCAGTGCATGATCAGTCACGTGATCAGTGCATGATCATTTACGTGATCAGTGCATGATCAGTCACGTGACCAGTATATGGTAGCTACGTGATCATTGCATGACAGCCACGTGATCAGTGCATGATAGCCACGTGATGTGTGCATGAGTTACGTGATCAGTGTATGATCAGCCACGTGATCAGTGCATGAGTGCCACGTGATCAGTGCATGATAGTCACGTGACAGTGTGTGATCAGCCACGTGATCAGTGCATGATCAGCCACGTGATCAGTGCATGATCAGCCACGTGATCAGTGCATGATCAGTCACGTGATCAGTGCATGATCAGCCACGTGATCAGTGCATGATCAGCCACGTGATCAGTGCATGATCAGCCACGTGATCAGTGCATGATCAGTCACGTGATCAGTGCATGATCAGTCACGTGATCAGTGCATGATAGCCACGTGATCAGTGCATGATCAGCCACGTGATCAGTGCATGATAGCCACGTGATCAGTGCATGATCAGTCACGTGATCAGTGCATGATCAGTCACGTGACCAGTACATGGTAGCTGCGTGATCATGCATGATCAGCCACGTGAGCAGTGCATGATAGCCACGTGATCAGTGCATGATCAGTCACGTGATCAGTGCATGATCAGTCACGTGATCAGTGCATGATCATTTACGTGATCAGTGCATGATCAGTCACGTGACCAGTATATGGTAGCTACGTGATCATTGCATGACAGCCACGTGATCAGTGCATGATAGCCACGTGATCAGTGCATGAGTCACGTGATCAGTGCATGATCAGCCACGTGATCAGTGCATGATCAGCCACGTGATCAGTGCATGATCAGTCACGTGATCAGTGCATGATCAGTCACGTGATCAGTGCATGATCAGCCACGTGATCAGTGCATGATCAGCCACGTGATCAGTGCATGATCAGCCACGTGATCAGTGCATGATCAGTCACGTGATCAGTGCATGATCAGTCACGTGATCAGTGCATGATAGCTACGTGATCAGTGCATGATCAGCCACGTGATCAGTGCATGATAGCCACGTGATCAGTGCATGATCAGTCACGTGATCAGTGCATGATCAGTCACGTGACCAGTACATGGTAGCTGCGTGATCATGCATGATCAGCCACGTGAGCAGTGCATGATAGCCACGTGATCAGTGCATGATCAGTCACGTGATCAGTGCATGATCAGTCACGTGATCAGTGCATGATCAGCCACGTGATCAGTGCATGATCAGTCACGTGATCAGTGCATGATAGCTACGTGATCAGTGCATGATCAGCCACGTGATCAGTGCATGATGCCACGTGATCAGTGCATGATCAGTCACGTGATCAGTGCATGATCAGCCACGTGATCAGTGCATGATCAGCCACGTGATCAGTGCATGATCAGTCACGTGATCAGTGCATGATCAGTCACGTGATCAGTGCATGATCAGCCACGTGATCAGTGCATGATCAGCCACGTGATCAGTGCATGATCAGCCACGTGATCAGTGCATGATCAGTCACGTGATCAGTGCATGATCAGTCACGTGACCAGTACATGGTAGCTACGTGATCATTGCATGATCAGCCACGTGATAGTGCATGATAGCCACGTGATCAGTGCATGATCAGTCACGTGATCAGTGCATGATCAGTCATGTGACCAGTACATGGTAGCTGCGTGATCATGCATGATCAGCCACGTGATCAGTGCATGATAGCCACGTGATCAGTGCATGATCAGTCACGTGATCAGTGCATGATCAGCCACGTGATCAGTGCATGGCAGCCACGTGATCAGTATGATCAGCCACGTGATCAGTGCATGATAGCCACGTGATCAGTGCATGATCAGTCACGTGATCAGTGCATGATCAGTCACGTGATCAGTGCATGATCAGCCACGTGATCAGTGCATGATCAGCCACGTGATCAGTGCATGATCAATCACGTGATCAGTGCATGATCAGTCACGTGATCAGTGCATGATAGCTACGTGATCAGTGCATGATCAGCCACGTGATCAGTGCATGATAGCCACGTGATCAGTGCATGATCAGCCACGTGATCAGTGCATGATCAGTCACGTGATCAGTGCATGATCAGTCACGTGATCAGTGCATGATCAGCCACGTGATCAGTGCATGTCAGTCATGTATCAGTGCATGATAGCACGTGATCAGTGCATGATCAGTCCGTGATCAGTGCATGATCAGCCACGTGATCAGTGCATGATAGCCACGTGATCAGTGCATGATCAGTCACGTGATCAGTGCATGATCAGCCACGTGATCAGTGCATGATCAGCCACGTGATCAGTGCATGATCAGCCACGTGATCAGTGCATGATAGCCACGTGATCAGTGCATGATCAGTCACGTGATCAGTGTATGATCAGCCACGTGAACAGTGCATGCTCAGTCACGTGATCAGGGCCTGCTGAGCTGCGTGATTACTGTCTGCTCATCTGCTTGACAATTGCCAGCTGAGCTGCACGATTCCTGCCTGTCATCTGCTTGACAATTGCCAGCTGTGCTGCGTAATTCCTGCCTGCTCAGCTGCTTGATTATTGCCAGCTGAGCAGCATGATTCCTCACAGCTGAGTTCCATGATTATTGCCTGCTGACTGATTCGTGCCTACTCAGCTCTTTGTTCATTGCCTCCAGAGGCACATGATCAGTGTATGATAGCAAACATGATCAGCGCATGATCAGTCACATGATCAATGCATGATAAGCCACGTGATCAGTGCATGATCAGTCACGTGATCAGTGCATGATCAGTCATGTGATCAGTGCATGGTAGCTGCGTGATCAGTGCATGATCAGCCACGTGATCAGTGCATGATAGCCACGTGATCAGTGCATGATCAGTCACGTGATCAGTGCATGATCAGCCACGTGATCAGTGCATGATCAGTCACGTGATCAGTGCATGATCAGTCACGTGACCAGTACATGGTAGCTACGTGATCATTGCATGATCAGCCACGTGATCAGTGCATGATCAGCCACGTGATCAGTGCATGATCAGTCACGTGATCAGTGCATGATCAGCCACGTGATCAGTGCATGATCAGCCACGTGATCAGTGCATGATCAGCCACGTGATCAGTGCATGATAGCCACGTGATCAGTGCATGATCAGTCACGTGATCAGTGCATGATCAGCCACGTGATCAGTGCATGATCAGTCACGTGATCAGTGCATGATCAGTCACGTGATCAGTGCATGATCAGTCACGTGATCAGTGCATGATCAGCCACGTGATCAGTGCATGATCAATTACGTGATCAGTGCATGATCAGTCACGTGATCAGTGCATGGTAGCTACGTGATCAGTGCATGATCAGCCACGTGATCAGTGCATGATAGCCACGTGATCAGTGCATGATCAGTCACGTGATCAGTGCATGATCAGTCACGTGATCAGTGCATGATCAGCCACGTGATCAGTGCATGATCAGTCACGTGATCAGTGCATGATCAGTCACGTGATCAGTGCATGATCAGCCACGTGATCAGTGCATGATCAGTCACGTGATCAGTGCATGATCAGCCACGTGATCAGTGCATGATCAGCCACGTGATCAGTGCATGATCAGTCACGTGATCAGTGCATGATCAGCCACGTGATCAGTGCATGATCAGCCACGTGATCAGTGCATGATCAGCCACGTGATCAGTGCATGATCAGCCACGTGATCAGTGCATGATCAGTCACGTGATCAGTGCATGATCAGTCACGTGATCAGTGCATGATCAGTTACGTGATCAGTGCATGATCAGTCACGTGATCAGTGCATGGTAGCTACGTGATCATTGCATGATCAGCCACGTGATCAGTGCATGATAGCCACGTGATCAGTGCATGATCAGTTACGTGATCAGTGTATGATCAGCCACGTGATCAGTGCATGAGTGCCACGTGATCAGTGCATGATCAGTCACGTGACAGTGCATGATCAGCCACGTGATCAGTGCATGATCAGTCACGTGATCAGTGCATGATAGCCACGTGATCAGTGCATGATCAGTTACGTGATCAGTGCATGATCAGCCACGTGATCAGTGCATGATCAGACACGTGATCAGTGTATGATCAGCCACGTGATCAGTGCATGATAGCCACGTGATCAGTGCATGATCAGTCACGTGATCAGTGCATGATCAGTCACGTGATCAGTGCATGATCAGCCACGTGATCAGTGCATGATAGCCACGTGATCAGTGCATGATCAGTCACGTGATCAGTGCATGATCAGTCACGTGATCAGTGCATGATCAGCCACGTGATCAGTGCATGATCAGTCACGTGATCAGTGCATGATCAGTCACGTGATCAGTACATGGTAGCTACGTGATCAGTGCATGATCAGCCACGTGATCAGTGCATGATAGCCACGTGATCAGTGCATGATCAGTCACGTGATCAGTGCATGATCAGTCACGTGATCAGTGCATGATCAGTCACGTGATCAGTGCATGTCAGCCACGTGATCAGTGCATGATCAGCCACGTGATCAGTGCATGATAGCCACGTGATCAGTGCATGATCAGCACGTGATCAGTGCATGATCAGCCACGTGATCAGTGCATGATCAGTCACGTGATCAGTGCATGATCAGCCACGTGATCAGTGCATGATAGCCACGTGATCAGTGCATGATCAGTCACGTGATCAGTGCATGATCAGCCACGTGATCAGTGCATGATCAGTCACGTGATCAGTGCATGATAGCCACGTGATCAGTGCATGATCAGTCACGTGATCAGTGCATGATCAGTCACGTGATCAGTGCATGATCAGCCACGTGATCAGTGCATGATTGCCACGTGATCAGTGCATGATCAGTCACGTGATCAGTGCATGATCAGTCACGTGATCAGTGCATGATCAGCCACGTGATCAGTGCATGATAGCCACGTGATCAGTGCATGATCAGCCACGTGATCAGTGCATGATCAGTCACGTGATCAGTACATGATAGCTGTGATCAGTGCATGATCAGCCACGTGATCAGTGCATGATAGCCACGTGATCAGTGCATGATCAGTCACGTGATCAGTGTATGATCATCCACGTGATCAGTGCATGATCAGTCATGTGATCAGTGCATGATATATACGTGATCAGTGCATGATCAGTCACGTGATCAGTGCATGATAGCCACGTGATCAGTGCATGATCAGTCACGTGATCAGTGCATGATCATTCACGTGACCAGTACATGGTAGCTACATGATCAGTGCATGATCAGCCACGTGATCAGTGCATGATAGCCACGTGATCAGTGCATGATCAGTCACGTGATCAGTGCATGATCAGTCACGTGACCAGTACATGGTAGCTGCGTGATCATGCATGATCAGCCACGTGATCAGTGCATGATAGCCACGTGATCAGTGCATGATCAGACACGTGATCAGTGCATGATCAGTCACGTGATCAGTGCATGATCAGCCACGTGATCAGTGCATGATCAGGCACGTGATCAGTGCATGATCAGCCACGTGATCAGTGCATGATAGCCACGTGATCAGTGCATGATCAGTCACGTGATCAGTGCATGATCAGTCACGTGATCAGTGTATGATCAGCCACGTGATCAGTGCATGATCAGCCACGTGATCAGTGCATGATCAATTACGTGATCAGTGCATGATCAGTCACGTGACCAGTACATGGTTGCTACGTGATCATTGCATGATCAGCCACGTGATCAGTGCATGATAGCCACGTGATCAGTGCATGATCAGTCACGTGATCAGTGCATGATCAGTCACGTGATCAGTGCATGATCATTTACGTGATCAGTGCATGATCAGTCACGTGACCAGTATATGGTAGCTACGTGATCATTGCATGACAGCCACGTGAGCAGTGCATGATAGCCACGTGATGTGTGCATGAGTTACGTGATCAGTGTATGATCAGCCACGTGATCAGTGCATGAGTGCCACGTGATCAGTGCATGATAGTCACGTGATCAGTGCATGATCAGCCACGTGATCAGTGCATGATCAGCCACGTGATCAGTGCATGATCAGCCACGTGATCAGTGCATGATCAGTCACGTGATCAGTGCATGATCAGCCACGTGATCAGTGCATGATCAGCCACGTGATCAGTGCATGATCAGCCACGTGATCAGTGCATGATCAGTCACGTGATCAGTGCATGATCAGTCACGTGATCAGTGCATGATAGCACGTGATCAGTGCATGATCAGCCACGTGATCAGTGCATGATAGCCACGTGATCAGTGCATGATCAGTCACGTGATCAGTGCATGATCAGTCACGTGACCAGTACATGGTAGCTGCGTGATCATGCATGATCAGCCACGTGAGCAGTGCATGATAGCCACGTGATCAGTGCATGATCAGTCACGTGATCAGTGCATGATCAGTCACGTGATCAGTGCATGATCATTTACGTGATCAGTGCATGATCAGTCACGTGACCAGTATATGGTAGCTACGTGATCATTGCATGACAGCCACGTGATCAGTGCATGATAGCCACGTGATGTGTGCATGAGTTACGTGATCAGTGTATGATCAGCCACGTGATCAGTGCATGAGTGCCACGTGATCAGTGCATGATAGTCACGTGACAGTGTGTGATCAGCCACGTGATCAGTGCATGATCAGCCACGTGATCAGTGCATGATCAGTCACGTGATCAGTGCATGATCAGTCACGTGATCAGTGCATGATCAGCCACGTGATCAGTGCATGATCAGCCACGTGATCAGTGCATGATCAGCCACGTGATCAGTGCATGATCAGTCACGTGATCAGTGCATGATCATTCACGTGATCAGTACATGATAGCTACGTGATCAGTGCATGATCAGCCACGTGATAGTGCATGATAGCCACGTGATCAGTGCATGATCAGTCACGTGATCAGTGCATGATCAGTCATGTGACCAGTACATGGTAGCTGCGTGATCATGCATGATCAGCCACGTGATCAGTGCATGATAGCCACGTGATCAGTGCATGATCAGTCACGTGATCAGTGCATGATCAGCCACGTGATCAGTGCATGACAGGCACGTGATCAGTATGATCAGCCACGTGATCAGTGCATGATAGCCACGTGATCAGTGCATGATCAGTCACGTGATCAGTGCATGATCAGTCACGTGATCAGTGCATGATCAGCCACGTGATCAGTGCATGATCAGCCACGTGATCAGTGCATGATCAATTACGTGATCAGTGCATGATCAGTCACGTGATCAGTGCATGGTAGCTACGTGATCAGTGCATGATCAGCCACGTGATCAGTGCATGATAGCCACGTGATCAGTGCATGATCAGCCACGTGATCAGTGCATGATCAGTCACGTGATCAGTGCATGATCAGTCACGTGATCAGTGCATGATCAGCCACGTGATCAGTGCATGATCAGTCATGTATCAGTGCATGATAGCACGTGATCAGTGCATGATCAGTCCGTGATCAGTGCATGATCAGCCACGTGATCAGTGCATGATAGCCACGTGATCAGTGCATGATCAGTCACGTGATCAGTGCATGATCAGCCACGTGATCAGTGCATGATCAGCCACGTGATCAGTGCATGACAGCCACGTGATCAGTGCATGATCAGTCACGTGATCAGTGCATGATAGCCACGTGATCAGTGCATGATCAGTCACGTGATCAGTGTATGATCAGCCACGTGATCAGTGCATGATCAGTCACGTGATCAGGCATGCTGAGCTGCGTGATTACTGTCTGCTCATCTGCTTGACAATTGCCAGCTGAGCTGCACGATTCCTGCCTGTCATCTGCTTGACAATTGCCACCTGTGCTGCATGATTCCTGCCTGCTCATCTACTTGATTATTGCCAGCTGAGCAGCATGATTTCTCACAGCTGAGTTCCATGATTATAGCCTGCTGACTGATTCGTGCCTACTCAGCTCTATGTTCATTGCCTCCAGAGGCACATGATCAGTGTATGACACCAAACATGATCAGTGCATGATCAGTCACATGATCAGTGCATGATCAGCCACGTGATCAGTGCATGATCAGCCACGTGATCAGTGCATGATCAGTCACGTGATCAGTGCATGATCAGCCACGTGATCAGTGCATGATCAGCCACGTGATCAGTGCATGATCAGCCACGTGATCAGTGCATGATATCCAAGTGATCAGTGCATGATCAATCACGTGATCAGTGTATGATCAGCCACGTGAACAGTGCATGCTCAGTCACGTGATCAGGGCCTGCTGAGCTGCGTGATTACTGTCTGCTCATCTGCTTGACAATTGCCAGCTGAGCTGCACGATTCCTGCCTGTCATCTGCTTGACAATTGCCAGCTGTGCTGCGTAATTCCTGCCTGCTCAGCTGCTTGATTATTGCCAGCTGAGCAGCATGATTCCTCACAGCTGAGTTCCATGATTATTGCCTGCTGACTGTTTGATTCGTGCCTACTCAGCTCTTTGTTTATTGCCTCCAGAGGCACATGATCAGTGTATGATAGCAAACATGATCAGCGCATGATCAGTCACATGATCAGCGCCATTAAGTCACGTGATCACTACATGATAGTCATGTGATCAGTCCATGCTCAGTCACGGTATCAGTGCATGATCAGCCACGTGATCAGTGCATGATCTGTCACATGATTAGTGTATGATCATCCACGTGATCAGTGCATGGGCAGTCATGTGATCAGTGCATGATTAGACGTGATCAGTGCATGATCAGTCTCGTGATCAGTGCATGATAGCCACGTGATCAGTGCATGATCAGTCACCTGATGGGTGTATGATCATTCACGTGACCAGTACATGGTAGCTACATGATCAGTGCATGATCAGCCACGTGATCAGTGCATGATAGCCACGTGATCAGTGCATGATCAGCCACGTGATCAGTGCATGATCAGCCACGTGATCAGTGCATGATCAGTTACGTGATCAGTGCATGATCAGTCACGTGATCAGTGCATGATAGCCACGTGATCAGTGCATGATCAGCCACGTGATCAGTGCATGATAGCCACGTGATCAGTGCATGATCAGTCACGTGATCAGTGCATGATCAGTCACGTGATCAGTGCATGATCAGCCACGTGATCAGTGCATGATCAATTACGTGATCAGTGCATGATCAGTCACGTGATCAGTGCATGATAGCTACGTGATCAGTGCATGATCAGCCACGTGATCAGTGCATGATAGCCACGTGATCAGTGCATGATCAGTCACGTGATCAGTGCATGATCAGTCACGTGATCAGTGCATGATCAGCCACGTGATCAGTGCATGATCATTACGTGATCAGTGCATGATCAGTCACGTGATCAGTGCATGATAGCTACGTGATCAGTGCATGATCAGCCACGTGATCAGTGCATGATAGCCACGTGATCAGTGCATGATCAGTCACGTGATCAGTGCATGATCAGCCACGTGATCAGTGCATGATATCCACGTGATCAGTGCATGATAGCCACGTGATCAGTGCATGATAGCCACGTGATCAGTGCATGATCAGTCACGTGATAGTGCATGATCAGCCACGTGATCAGTGCATGATCAGTCACGTGATCAGTGCATGATCAATTACGTGATCAGTGCATGATCAGTCACGTGACCAGTGCATGGTAGCTACGTGATCATTGCATGATCAGCCACGTGATCAGTGCATGATAGCCACGTGATCAGTGCATGATCAGTCACGTGATCAGTGCATGATCAGTCACGTGATCAGTGCATGATCAGCCACGTGATCAGTGCATGATCAGCCACGTGATCAGTGCATGATCAGCCACGTGATCAGTGCATGATCAGTCACGTGATCAGTGCATGATAGCTACGTGATCAGTGCATGATCAGCCACGTGATCAGTGCATGATAGCCACGTGATCAGTGCATGATCAGCCACGTGATCAGTGCATGATCAGTCACGTGATCAGTGCATGATCAGTCACGTGATCAGTGCATGATCAGCCACGTGATCAGTGCATGATCAGTCATGTATCAGTGCATGATAGCACGTGATCAGTGCATGATCAGTCCGTGATCAGTGCATGATCAGCCACGTGATCAGTGCATGATAGCCACGTGATCAGTGCATGATCAGTCACGTGATCAGTGCATGATCAGCCACGTGATCAGTGCATGATAGCCACGTGATCAGTGCATGACAGCCACGTGATCAGTGCATGATCAGTCACGTGATCAGTGCATGATAGCCACGTGATCAGTGCATGATCAGTCACGTGATCAGTGTGTGATCAGCCACGTGAACAGTGCATGCTCAGTCACGTGATCAGGGCATGCTGAGCTGCGTGATTACTGTCTGCTCATCTGCTTGACAATTGCCAGCTGAGCTGCACGATTCCTGCCTGTCATCTGCTTGACAATTGCCACCTGTGCTGCATAATTCCTGCCTGCTCATCTACTTGATTATTGCCAGCTGAGCAGCATGATTTCTCACAGCTGAGTTCCATGATTATAGCCTGCTGACTGATTCCTGCCTACTCAGCTCTATGTTCATTGCCTCCAGAGGCACATGATCAGTGTGTGACACCAAACATGATCAGCACATGATCAGTCACATGATCAGTGCATGATAAGCCACGTGATCAGTGCATGATCAGTCACGTGATCAGTGCATGATCAGTCACGTGATCAGTGCATGATAGCCACGTGATCAGTGCATGATCAGCCACGTGATCAGTGCATGATCAGCCACGTGATCAGTGCATGATATCCAAGTGATCAGTGCATGATCAGTCACGTGATCAGTGTATGATCAGCCACGTGAACAGTGCATGCTCAGTCACGTGATCAGGGCCTGCTGAGCTGCGTGATTACTGTCTGCTCATCTGCTTGACAATTGCCAGCTGAGCTGCACGATTCCTGCCTGTCATCTGCTTGACAATTGCCAGCTGTGCTGCGTAATTCCTGCCTGCTCAGCTGCTTGATTATTGCCAGCTGAGCAGCATGATTCCTCACAGCTGAGTTCCATGATTATTGCCTGCTGACTGTTTGATTCGTGCCTACTCAGCTCTTTGTTTATTGCCTCCAGAGGCACATGATCAGTGTATGATAGCAAACATGATCAGTGCATGATCAGTCACATGATCAGCGCCATTAAGTCACGTGATCACTACATGATAGTCATGTGATCAGTCCATGCTCAGTCACGGTATCAGTGCATGATCAGCCACGTGATCAGTGCATGATAGCCACGTGATCAGTGCATGATCAATCACGTGATCAGTGCATGATCAGTCACGTGATCAGTGCATGATAGCTACGTGATCAGTGCATGATCAGCCACGTGATCAGTGCATGATCATCACGTGATCAGTGCATGATCAGTCACGTGACCAGTACATGGTAGCTACATGATCATTGCATGATCAGCCACGTGATCAGTGCATGATAGCCACGTGATCAGTGCATGATCAGTCACGTGATCAGTGCATGATCAGCCACGTGATCAGTGCATGATAGCCACGTGATCAGTGCATGATCAGCCACGTGATCAGTGCATGATAGCCACGTGATCAGTGCATGATCAGTCACGTGATCAGTGTGATCAGCCACGTGATCAGTGCATGATCAGTCACGTGATCAGTGCATGATCAATTACGTGATCAGTGCATGATCAGTCACGTGATCAGTGCATGGTAGCTACGTGATCAGTGCATGATCAGCCACGTGATCAGTGCATGATAGCCACGTGATCAGTGCATGATCAGTCACGTGATCAGTGCATGATCAGTCACGTGATCAGTGCATGATCAGCCACGTGATCAGTGCATGATCAGCCACGTGATCAGTGCATGATCAATTACGTGATCAGTGCATGATCAGTCACGTGATCAGTACATGATAGCTACGTGATCAGTGCATGATCAGCCACGTGATCAGTGCATGATAGCCACGTGATCAGTGCATGATCAGCCACGTGATCAGTGCATGATCAGTCACGTGATCAGTGCATGATCAGTCACGTGATCAGTGCATGATCAGCCACGTGATCAGTGCATGATCAGTCATGTATCAGTGCATGATAGCACGTGATCAGTGCATGATCAGTCCGTGATCAGTGCATGATCAGCCACGTGATCAGTGCATGATAGCCACGTGATCAGTGCATGATCAGTCACGTGATCAGTGCATGATCAGCCACGTGATCAGTGCATGATAGCCACGTGATCAGTGCATGACAGCCACGTGATCAGTGCATGATCAGCCACGTGATCAGTGCATGATAGCCACGTGATCAGTGCATGATCAGTCACGTGATCAGTGTATGATCAGCCACGTGAACAGTGCATGCTCAGTCACGTGATCAGTGCATGCTGAGCTGCGTGATTACTGTCTGCTCATCTGCTTGACAATTGCCAGCTGAGCTGCACGATTCCTGCCTGTCATCTGCTTGACAATTGCCACCTGTGCTGCATAATTCCTGCCTGCTCATCTGCTTGATTATTGCCAGCTGAGCAGCATGATTTCTCACAGCTGAGTTCCATGATTATAGCCTGCTGACTGATTCCTGCCTACTCAGCTCTTTGTTCATTGCCTCCAGAGGCACATGATCAGTGTATGA
This sequence comes from Bos javanicus, assembly GCF_032452875.1. Lineage (NCBI taxonomy): Eukaryota > Metazoa > Chordata > Mammalia > Artiodactyla > Bovidae > Bos > Bos javanicus. Next base: position 218,437 of record NW_026893751.1, on the reverse strand, counting down.
CACCAAACATGATCAGTGCATGATCAGTCACATGATCAGTGCATGATAAGCCACGTGATCAGTGCATGATCAGTCACGTGATCAGTGCATGATCAGTCACGTGATCAGTGCATGATAGCCACGTGATCAGTGCATGATCAGCCACGTGATCAGTGCATGATCAGCCACGTGATCAGTGCATGATATCCACGTGATCAGTGCATGATCAGTCACGTGATCAGTGTATGATCAGCCACGTGAACAGTGCATGCTCAGTCACGTGATCAGGGCCTGCTGAGCTGCGTGATTACTGTCTGCTCATCTGCTTGACAATTGCCAGCTGAGCTGCACGATTCCTGCCTGTCATCTGCTTGACAATTGCCAGCTGTGCTGCGTAATTCCTGCCTGCTCAGCTGCTTGATTATTGCCAGCTGAGCAGCATGATTCCTCACAGCTGAGTTCCATGATTATTGCCTGCTGACTGTTTGATTCGTGCCTACTCAGCTCTTTGTTTATTGCCTCCAGAGGCACATGATCAGTGTATGATAGCAAACATGATCAGCGCATGATCAGTCACATGATCAGCGCCATTAAGTCACGTGATCACTACATGATAGTCATGTGATCAGTCCATGCTCAGTCACGGTATCAGTGCATGATCAGCCACGTGATCAGTGCATGATAGCCACGTGATCAGTGCATGATCAGTCACGTGATCAGTGCATGATCAGTCACGTGATCAGTGCATGATAGCTACGTGATCAGTGCATGATCAGCCACGTGATCAGTGCATGATCATCACGTGATCAGTGCATGATCAGTCACGTGACCAGTACATGGTAGCTACATGATCATTGCATGATCAGCCACGTGATCAGTGCATGATAGCCACGTGATCAGTGCATGATCAGTCACGTGATCAGTGCATGATCAGCCACGTGATCAGTGCATGATAGCCACGTGATCAGTGCATGATCAGCCACGTGATCAGTGCATGATAGCCACGTGATCAGTGCATGATCAGTCACGTGATCAGTGTGTGATCAGCCACGTGATCAGTGCATGATCAGTCACGTGATCAGTGCATGATCAATTACGTGATCAGTGCATGATCAGTCACGTGATCAGTGCATGGTAGCTACGTGATCAGTGCATGATCAGCCACGTGATCAGTGCATGATAGCCACGTGATCAGTGCATGATCAGTCACGTGATCAGTGCATGATCAGTCACGTGATCAGTGCATGATCAGCCACGTGATCAGTGCATGATCAGCCACGTGATCAGTGCATGATCAGTACGTGATCAGTGCATGATCAGTCACGTGATCAGTACATGATAGCTACGTGATCAGTGCATGATCAGCCACGTGATCAGTGCATGATAGCCACGTGATCAGTGCATGATCAGCCACGTGATCAGTGCATGATCAGTCACGTGATCAGTGCATGATCAGTCACGTGATCAGTGCATGATCAGCCACGTGATCAGTGCATGATCAGTCATGTGATCAGTGCATGATAGCACGTGATCAGTGCATGATCAGTCCGTGATCAGTGCATGATCAGCCACGTGATCAGTGCATGATAGCCACGTGATCAGTGCATGATCAGTCACGTGATCAGTGCATGATCAGCCACGTGATCAGTGCATGATCAGCCACGTGATCAGTGCATGACAATCACGTGATCAGTGCATGATCAGTCACGTGATCAGTGCATGATAGCCACGTGATCAGTGCATGATCAGTCACGTGATCAGTGTATGATCAGCCACGTGAACAGTGCATGCTCAGTCACGTGATCAGGGCATGCTGAGCTGCGTGATTACTGTCTGCTCATCTGCTTGACAATTGCCAGCTGAGCTGCACGATTCCTGCCTGTCATCTGCTTGACAATTGCCACCTGTGCTGCATAATTCCTGCCTGCTCATCTACTTGATTATTGCCAGCTGAGCAGCATGATTTCTCACAGCTGAGTTCCATGATTATAGCCTGCTGACTGATTCCTGCCTACTCAGCTCTATGTTCATTGCCTCCAGAGGCACATGATCAGTGTATGACACCAAACATGATCAGTGCATGATCAGTCACATGATCAGTGCATGATAAGCCACGTGATCAGTGCATGATCAGTCACGTGATCAGTGCATGATCAGTCACGTGATCAGTGCATGATAGCCACGTGATCAGTGCATGATCAGCCACGTGATCAGTGCATGATCAGCCACGTGATCAGTGCATGATATCCAAGTGATCAGTGCATGATCAGTCACGTGATCAGTGTATGATCAGCCACGTGAACAGTGCATGCTCAGTCACGTGATCAGGGCCTGCTGAGCTGCGTGATTACTGTCTGCTCATCTGCTTGACAATTGCCAGCTGAGCTGCACGATTCCTGCCTGTCATCTGCTTGACAATTGCCAGCTGTGCTGCGTAATTCCTGCCTGCTCAGCTGCTTGATTATTGCCAGCTGAGCAGCATGATTCCTCACAGCTGAGTTCCATGATTATTGCCTGCTGACTGTTTGATTCGTGCCTACTCAGCTCTTTGTTTATTGCCTCCAGAGGCACATGATCAGTGTATGATAGCAAACATGATCAGCGCATGATCAGTCACATGATCAGCGCCATTAAGTCACGTGATCACTACATGATAGTCATGTGATCAGTCCATGCTCAGTCACGGTATCAGTGCATGATCAGCCACGTGATCAGTGCATGATCTGTCACATGATCAGTGTATGATCATCCACGTGATCAGTGCATGGGCAGTCATGTGATCAGTGCATGATTAGACGTGATCAGTGCATGATCAGTCTCGTGATCAGTGCATGATAGCCACGTGATCAGTGCATGATCAGTCACCTGATGGGTGTATGATCATTCACGTGACCAGTACATGGTAGCTACATGATCAGTGCATGATCAGCCACGTGATCAGTGCATGATAGCCACGTGATCAGTGCATGATCAGTCACGTGATCAGTGCATGATCAGCCACGTGATCAGTGCATGATCAGTTACGTGATCAGTGCATGATCAGTCACGTGATCAGTGCATGATAGCTGCGTGATCAGTGCATGATCAGCCACGTGATCAGTGCATGATAGCCACGTGATCAGTGCATGATCAGTCACGTGATCAGTGCATGATCAGCCACGTGATCAGTGCATGATCAGCCACGTGATCAGTGCATGATCAGTCACGTGATCAGTGCATGATCAGTCACGTGATCAGTGCATGATAGCTACGTGATCAGTGCATGATCAGCCACGTGATCAGTGCATGATAGCCACGTGATCAGTGCATGATCAGTCACGTGATCAGTGCATGATCAGTCATGTGACAGTACATGGTAGCTGCGTGATCATGCATGATCAGCCACGTGATCAGTGCATGATAGCCACGTGATCAGTGCATGATCAGTCACGTGATCAGTGCATGATCAGCCACGTGATCAGTGCATGATCAGCCACGTGATCAGTATGATCAGCCACGTGATCAGTGCATGATAGCCACGTGATCAGTGCATGATCAGTCACGTGATCAGTGCATGATCAGCCACGTGATCAGTGCATGATCAGCCACGTGATCAGTGCATGATCAATTACGTGATCAGTGCATGATCAGTCACGTGATCAGTACATGTAGCTACGTGATCAGTGCATGATCAGCCACGTGATCAGTGCATGATAGCCACGTGATCAGTGCATGATCAGCCACGTGATCAGTGCATGATCAGTCACGTGATCAGTGCATGATCAGTCACGTGATCAGTGCATGATCAGCCACGTGATCAGTGCATGTCAGTCATGTATCAGTGCATGATAGCACGTGATCAGTGCATGATCAGTCCGTGATCAGTGCATGATCAGCCACGTGATCAGTGCATGATAGCCACGTGATCAGTGCATGATCAGTCACGTGATCAGTGCATGATCAGCCACGTGATCAGTGCATGATAGCCACGTGATCAGTGCATGACATCACGTGATCAGTGCATGATCAGTCACGTGATCAGTGCATGATAGCCACGTGATCAGTGCATGATCAGTCACGTGATCAGTGTGATCAGCCACGTGATCAGTGCATGATCAGTCACGTGATCAGGGCTGAGCTGCGTGATTACTGTCTGCTCATCTGCTTGACAATTGCCAGCTGAGCTGTACGATTCCTGCCTGTCATCTGCTTGACAATTGCCACCTGTGCTGCATGATTCCTGCCTGCTCATCTACTTGATTATTGCCAGCTGAGCAGCATGATTTCTCACAGCTGAGTTCCATGATTATAGCCTGCTGACTGATTCCTGCCTACTCAGCTCTATGTTCATTGCCTCCAGAGGCACATGATCAGTGTGATGACACCAAACATGATCAGTGCATGATCAGTCACATGATCAGTGCATGATAGCCACGTGATCAGTGCATGATCAGCCACGTGATCAGTGCATGATCAGTCACGTGATCAGTGCATGATAGCCACGTGATCAGTGCATGATCAGCCACGTGAACAGTGCATGATCAGCCACGTGATCAGTGCATGATATCCAAGTGATCAGTGCATGATCAATCACGTGATCAGTGTATGATCAGCCACGTGAACAGTGCATGCTCAGTCACGTGATCAGGGCCTGCTGAGCTGCGTGATTACTGTCTGCTCATCTGCTTGACAATTGCCAGCTGAGCTGCACGATTCCTGCCTGTCATCTGCTTGACAATTGCCAGCTGTGCTGCGTAATTCCTGCCTGCTCAGCTGCTTGATTATTGCCAGCTGAGCAGCATGATTCCTCACAGCTGAGTTCCATGATTATTGCCTGCTGACTGTTTGATTCGTGCCTACTCAGCTCTTTGTTTATTGCCTCCAGAGGCACATGATCAGTGTATGATAGCAAACATGATCAGTGCATGATCAGTCACATGATCAGCGCCATTAAGTCACGTGATCACTACATGATAGTCATGTGATCAGTCCATGCTCAGTCACGGTATCAGTGCATGATCAGCCACGTGATCAGTGCATGATCTGTCACATGATTAGTGTATGATCATCCACGTGATCAGTGCATGGGCAGTCATGTGATCAGTGCATGATTAGACGTGATCAGTGCATGATCAGTCTCGTGATCAGTGCATGATAGCCACGTGATCAGTGCATGATCAGTCACCTGATGGGTGTATGATCATTCACGTGACCAGTACATGGTAGCTACATGATCAGTGCATGATCAGCCACGTGATCAGTGCATGATAGCCACGTGATCAGTGCATGATCAGCCACGTGATCAGTGCATGATCAGCCACGTGATCAGTGCATGATCAGTTACGTGATCAGTGCATGATCAGTCACGTGATCAGTGCATGATAGCCACGTGATCAGTGCATGATCAGCCACGTGATCAGTGCATGATAGCCACGTGATCAGTGCATGATCAGTCACGTGATCAGTGCATGATCAGTCACGTGATCAGTGCATGATCAGCCACGTGATCAGTGCATGATCAATTACGTGATCAGTGCATGATCAGTCACGTGATCAGTGCATGATAGCTGCGTGATCAGTGCATGATCAGCCACGTGATCAGTGCATGATAGCCACGTGATCAGTGCATGATCAGTCACGTGATCAGTGCATGATCAGTCACGTGATCAGTGCATGATCAGCACGTGATCAGTGCATGATCATTTACGTGATCAGTGCATGATCAGTCACGTGACCAGTATATGGTAGCTCCGTGATCATTGCATGATCAGCCACGTGATCAGTGCATGATAGCCACGTGATCAGTGCATGATCAGTCACGTGATCAGTGTATGATCAGCCACGTGATCAGTGCATGAGTGCCACGTGATCAGTGCATGATCAGTCACGTGACAGTGTGATCAGCCACGTGATCAGTGCATGATCAGCCACGTGATCAGTGCATGATAGCCACGTGATCAGTGCATGATCAGTTACGTGATCAGTGCATGATCAGCCACGTGATCAGTGCATGATCAGACACGTGATCAGTGCATGATCAGCCACGTGATCAGTGCATGATCAGTCACGTGATCAGTGCATGATCAGTCACGTGATCAGTGCATGATCAGCCACGTGATCAGTGCATGATCAGTCACGTGATCAGTGCATGGTAGCTGCGTGATCAGTGCATGATCAGCCACGTGATCAGTGCATGATAGCCACGTGATCAGTGCATGATCAGCCACGTGATCAGTGCATGATCAGTCACGTGATCAGTGCATGATCAGCCACGTGATCAGTGCATGATCAGCCACGTGATCAGTGCATGATCAGCCACGTGATCAGTGCATGATAGCCACGTGATCAGTGCATGATCAGTCACGTGATCAGTGCATGATCAGTCACGTGATCAGTGCATGATCAGCCACGTGATCAGTGCATGCTCAGTCACGTGATCAGTGCCTGCTGAGCTGCGTGATTACTGTCTGCTCATCTGCTTGACAATTGCCAGCTGTGCTGCGTAATTCCTGCCTGCTCATCTACTTGATTATTGCCAGCTGAGCAGCATGATTTCTCAGAGCTGAGTTCCATGATTATAGCCTGCTGACTCATTCCTGCCTACTCAGCTCTATGTTCATTGCCTCCAGAGGCACATGATCAGTGTATGACACCAAACATGATCAGCATGATCAGTCACATGATCAGTGCATGATAAGCCAGTGATCAGTGCATGATCAGTCACGTGATCAGTGCATGATCAGTCACGTGATCAGTACATGGTAGCTGCGTGATCAGTGCATGATCAGTCACGTGATCAGTGCATGATCAGCCACGTGATCAGTGCATGATCAGTCACGTGATCAGTGCATGATCAGTCACGTGATCAGTGCATGATAGCTACGTGATCAGTGCATGATCAGCCACGTGATCAGTGCATGATAGCCACGTGATCAGTGCATGATAGCCACGTGATCAGTGCATGATCAGTCACGTGATCAGTGTGTGATCAGCCACGTGATCAGTGCATGATAGCCACGTGATCAGTGCATGATAGCCACGTGATCAGTGCATGATCAGTCACGTGATCAGTGCATGATCAGTCACGTGATCAGTGCATGATCAGCCACGTGATCAGTGCATGATCAGCCACGTGATCAGTGCATGATCAATTACGTGATCAGTGCATGATCAGTCACGTGATCAGTGCATGGTAGCTACGTGATCATTGCATGATCAGCCACGTGATCAGTGCATGATAGCCACGTGATCAGTGCATGATCAGCCACGTGATCAGTGCATGATCAGTCACGTGATCAGTGTGATCAGCCACGTGATCAGTGCATGATCAGCCACGTGATCAGTGCATGATCATTCACGTGATCAGTGCATGATCAGTCACGTGATCAGTGCATGATCAGTCACGTGATCAGTGCATGATCAGCCACGTGATCAGTGCATGATAGCCACGTGATCAGTGCATGATCAGCCACGTGATCAGTGCATGATCAGTCACGTGATCAGTGCATGATCAGCCACGTGATCAGTGCATGATCAGCCACGTGATCAGTGCATGATAGCCACGTGATCAGTGCATGATCAGTCACGTGATCAGTGCATGATCAGTCACGTGATCAGTGCATGATCATTCACGTGATCAGTGCATGATCAGTCACGTGATCAGTGCATGGTAGCTACGTGATCATTGCATGACAGCCACGTGATCAGTGCATGATAGCCACGTGATCAGTGCATGATCAGTTACGTGATCAGTGTATGATCAGCCACGTGATCAGTGCATGAGTGCCACGTGATCAGTGCATGATAGTCACGTGACAGTGTGTGATCAGCCACGTGATCAGTGCATGTCAGCCACGTGATCAGTGCATGATAGCCACGTGATCAGTGCATGATCAGTCACGTGATCAGTGCATGATCAGCCACGTGATCAGTGCATGATCAGTCACGTGATCAGTGCATGATCAGCCACGTGATCAGTGCATGATCAGTCACGTGATCAGTGCATGATCAGCACGTGATCAGTGCATGATCAGTCACGTGATCAGTGCATGATCAGTCACGTGATCAGTGCATGATCAGCCACGTGATCAGTGCATGATCAATTACGTGATCAGTGCATGATCAGTCACGTGACCAGTACATGGTAGCTACGTGATCATTGCATGATCAGCCACGTGAGCAGTGCATGATAGCCACGTGATCAGTGCATGATCAGCCACGTGATCAGTGCATGATCAGTCACGTGATCAGTGCATGATCAGTCACGTGATCAGTGCATGATCAGCCACGTGATCAGTGCATGATCAGTCATGTATCAGTGCATGATAGCCCGTGATCAGTGCATGATCAGTCCCGTGATCAGTGCATGATCAGCCACGTGATCAGTGCATGATAGCCACGTGATCAGTGCATGATCAGTCACGTGATCAGTGCATGATCAGTCACGTGATCAGTGTGTGATCAGCCACGTGAACAGTGCATGCTCAGTCACGTGATCAGGGCCTGCTGAGCTGCGTGATTACTGTCTGCTCATCTGCTTGACAATTGCCAGCTGAGCTGCACGATTCCTGCCTGTCATCTGCTTGACAATTGCCACCTGTGCTGCGTAATTCCTGCCTGCTCATCTACTTGATTATTGCCAGCTGAGCAGCATGATTTCTCAGAGCTGAGTTCCATGATTATAGCCTGCTGACTGATTCCTGCCTACTCAGCTCTTTGTTCATTGCCTCCAGAGGCACATGATCAGTGTATGATACCAAACATGATCAGCACATGATCAGTCACATGATCAGTGCATGATAAGCCACGTGATCAGTGCATGATCAGTCATGTGATCAGTGCATGATCAGTCACGTGATCAGTGCATGGTAGCTGCGTGATCAGTGCATGATCAGCCACGTGATCAGTGCATGATAGCCACGTGATCAGTGCATGATCAGTCACGTGATCAGTGCATGATCAGTCACGTGATCAGTGCATGATCAGTCACGTGATCAGTGCATGATCAGTCACGTGATCAGTGCATGATCAGTCACGTGATCAGTGCATGATAGCTACGTGATCAGTGCATGATCAGCCACGTGATCAGTGCATGATAGCCACGTGATCAGTGCATGATCAGCCACGTGATCAGTGCATGATCAGTCACGTGATCAGTGCATGATCAGCCACGTGATCAGTGCATGATAGCCACGTGATCAGTGCATGATAGCCACGTGATCAGTGCATGATCAGTCACGTGATCAGTGCATGATCAGTCACGTGATCAGTGTGATCAGCCACGTGATCAGTGCATGATCAGCCACGTGATCAGTGCATGATAGCCACGTGATCAGTGCATGATCAGTCACGTGATCATGTGTGATCAGCCACGTGATCAGTGCATGATCAGCCACGTGATCAGTGCATGATCAGCCACGTGATCAGTGCATGATCAGTCACGTGATCAGTGCATGATCAGTCACGTGATCAGTGCATGATCAGCCACGTGATCAGTGCATGATAGCCACGTGATCAGTGCATGATCAGCCACGTGATCAGTGCATGATCAGTCACGTGATCAGTGCATGATCAGCCACGTGATCAGTGCATGATCAGCCACGTGATCAGTGCATGATAGCCACGTGATCAGTGCATGATCAGTCACGTGATCAGTGCATGATCAGTCACGTGATCAGTGCATGATCATTCACGTGATCAGTGCATGATCAGTCACGTGACCAGTACATGGTAGCTACGTGATCATTGCATGATCAGCCACGTGAGCAGTGCATGATAGCCACGTGATCAGTGCATGATCAGTCACGTGATCAGTGTATGATCAGCCACGTGATCAGTGCATGAGTGCCACGTGATCAGTGCATGATAGTCACGTGACAGTGTGTGATCAGCCACGTGATCAGTGCATGTCAGCCACGTGATCAGTGCATGATAGCCACGTGATCAGTGCATGATCAGTTACGTGATCAGTGCATGATCAGCCACGTGATCAGTGCATGATCAGACACGTGATCAGTGCATGATCAGCCACGTGATCAGTGCATGATCAGTCACGTGATCAGTGCATGATCAGCACGTGATCAGTGCATGATCAGTCACGTGATCAGTGCATGATCAGTCACGTGATCAGTGCATGATCAGCCACGTGATCAGTGCATGATCAATTACGTGATCAGTGCATGATCAGTCACGTGACCAGTGCATGGTAGCTACGTGATCATTGCATGATCAGCCACGTGAGCAGTGCATGATAGCCACGTGATCAGTGCATGATCAGCCACGTGATCAGTGCATGATCAGTCACGTGATCAGTGCATGATCAGTCACGTGATCAGTGCATGATCAGCCACGTGATCAGTGCATGATCAGTCATGTGTCAGTGCATGATAGCCCGTGATCAGTGCATGATCAGTCCCGTGATCAGTGCATGATCAGCCACGTGATCAGTGCATGATCAGCCACGTGATCAGTGCATGATCAGTCACGTGATCAGTGCATGATCAGTCACGTGATCAGTGTATGATCAGCCACGTGAACAGTGCATGCTCAGTCACGTGATCAGGGCCTGCTGAGCTGCGTGATTACTGTCTGCTCATCTGCTTGACAATTGCCAGCTGAGCTGCACGATTCCTGCCTGTCATCTGCTTGACAATTGCCAGCTGTGCTGCGTAATTCCTGCCTGCTCAGCTGCTTGATTATTGCCAGCTGAGCAGCATGATTTCTCACAGCTGAGTTCCATGATTATTGCCTGCTGACTGATTCGTGCCTACTCAGCTCTTTGTTCATTGCCTCCAGAGGCACATGATCAGTGTATGACACCAAACATGATCAGCACATGATCAGTCACATGATCAGTGCATGATAAGCCACGTGATCAGTGCATGATCAGTCATGTGATCAGTGCATGATCAGTCACGTGATCAGTGCATGGTAGCTGCGTGATCAGTGCATGATCAGCCACGTGATCAGTGCATGATAGCCACGTGATCAGTGCATGATCAGTCACGTGATCAGTGCATGATCAGTCACGTGATCAGTGCATGATCAGTCACGTGATCAGTGCATGATCAGTCACGTGACCAGTGCATGGTAGCTACGTGATCATTGCATGATCAGCCACGTGATCAGTGCATGATAGCCACGTGATCAGTGCATGATCAGTCACGTGATCAGTGCATGATCAGCCACGTGATCAGTGCATGATAGCCACGTGATCAGTGCATGATAGCCACGTGATCAGTGCATGATCAGTCACGTGATCAGTGCATGATCAGTCACGTGATCAGTGCATGATCAGTCACGTGATCAGTGCATGATCAGCCACGTGATCAGTGCATGATAGCCACGTGATCAGTGCATGATCAGTCACGTGATCAGTGCATGATCAGTCACGTGATCAGTGCATGATCAGCCACGTGATCAGTGCATGATCAGCCACGTGATCAGTGCATGATCAGCCACGTGATCAGTGCATGATCAGCCACGTGATCAGTGCATGATCAGTCACGTGATCAGTACATGATCAGTCACGTGAACAGTGCATGATCATTTACGTGATCTGTGCATGATCAGTCACGTGACCAGTATATGGTAGCTACGTGATCATTCCATGACGAGCCACGTGAGCAGTGCATGATAGCCACGTGATGTGTGCATGATGAGTTACGTGAGCAGAGTATGATCAGCCACGTGATCAGTGCATGAGTGCCACGTGATCAGTGCATGATCAGTCACGTGAACAGTGCATGATCAGCCACGTGATCAGTGCATGATAGCCACGTGATCAGTGCATGATCAGTTACGTGATCAGTGTATGATCAGCCACGTGATCAGTGCATGGTCAGACACGTGAACAGTGTATGATCAGCCACGTGATCAGTGCATGATATCCAAGTGATCAGTGCATGATCAATCACGTGATCAGTGTATGATCAGCCACGTGAACAGTGCATGCTCAGTCACGTGATCAGGGCCTGCTGAGCTGCGTGATTACTGTCTGCTCATCTGCTTGACAATTGCCAGCTGAGCTGCACGATTCCTGCCTGTCATCTGCTTGACAATTGCCAGCTGTGCTGCGTAATTCCTGCCTGCTCAGCTGCTTGATTATTGCCAGCTGAGCAGCATGATTCCTCACAGCTGAGTTCCATGATTATTGCCTGCTGACTGTTTGATTCGTGCCTACTCAGCTCTTTGTTTATTGCCTCCAGAGGCACATGATCAGTGTATGATAGCAAACATGATCAGCGCATGATCAGTCACATGATCAGCGCCATTAAGTCACGTGATCACTACATGATAGTCATGTGATCAGTCCATGCTCAGTCACGGTATCAGTGCATGATCAGCCACGTGATCAGTGCATGATCTGTCACATGATTAGTGTATGATCATCCACGTGATCAGTGCATGGGCAGTCATGTGATCAGTGCATGATATAGACGTGATCAGTGCATGATCAGTCTCGTGATCAGTGCATGATAGCCACGTGATCAGTGCATGATCAGTCACCTGATGGGTGTATGATCATTCACGTGACCTGTACATGGTAGCTACATGATCAGTGCATGATCAGCCACGTGATAGTGCATGATAGCCACGTGATCAGTGCATGATCAGTCACGTGATCAGTGCATGATCAGCCACGTGATCAGTGCATGATCAGTTACGTGATCAGTGCATGATCAGTCACGTGATCAGTGCATGATAGCCACGTGATCAGTGCATGATCAGCCACGTGATCAGTGCATGATAGCCACGTGATCAGTGCATGATCAGTCACGTGATCAGTGCATGATCAGTCACGTGATCAGTGCATGATCAGCCACGTGATCAGTGCATGATCAATTACGTGATCAGTGCATGATCAGTCACGTGATCAGTGCATGATAGCTACGTGATCAGTGCATGATCAGCCACGTGATCAGTGCATGATAGCCACGTGATCAGTGCATGATCAGTCACGTGATCAGTGCATGATCAGTCACGTGATCAGTGCATGATCAGCCACGTGATCAGTGCATGATCATTACGTGATCAGTGCATGATCAGTCACGTGATCAGTGCATGATAGCTACGTGATCAGTGCATGATCAGCCACGTGATCAGTGCATGATAGCCACGTGATCAGTGCATGATCAGTCACGTGATAGTGTGTGATCAGCCACGTGATCAGTGCATGATATCCACGTGATCAGTGCATGATAGCCACGTGATCAGTGCATGATAGCCACGTGATCAGTGCATGATCAGTCACGTGATAGTGTGATCAGCCACGTGATCAGTGCATGATGAGCCACGTGATCAGTGCATGATCAATTACGTGATCAGTGCATGATCAGTCACGTGACCAGTACATGGTTGCTACGTGATCATTGCATGATCAGCCACGTGAGCAGTGCATGATAGCCACGTGATCAGTGCATGATCAGTCACGTGATCAGTGCATGATCAGTCACGTGATCAGTGCATGATCATTTACGTGATCAGTGCATGATCAGTCACGTGACCAGTATATGGTAGCTCCGTGATCATTGCATGATCAGCCACGTGATCAGTGCATGATAGCCACGTGATCAGTGCATGATCAGTTACGTGATCAGTGTATGATCAGCCACGTGATCAGTGCATGAGTGCCACGTGATCAGTGCATGATCAGTCACGTGATCAGTGCATGATCAGCCACGTGATCAGTGCATGATCAGCCACGTGATCAGTGCATGATCAGCCACGTGATCAGTGCATGATCAGTTACGTGATCAGTGCATGATCAGCCACGTGATCAGTGCATGATCAGACACGTGATCAGTGCATGATCAGCCACGTGATCAGTGCATGATCAGCCACGTGATCAGTGCATGATCAGTCACGTGATCAGTGCATGATAGCTACGTGATCAGTGCATGATCAGCCACGTGATCAGTGCATGATAGCCACGTGATCAGTGCATGATCAGCCACGTGATCAGTGCATGATCAGTCACGTGATCAGTGCATGATCAGTCACGTGATCAGTGCATGATCATCCACGTGATCAGTGCATGATCAGTCATGTATCAGTGCATGATAGCCCGTGATCAGTGCATGATCAGTCCCATGATCAGTGCATGATCAGCCACGTGATCAGTGCATGATAGCCACGTGATCAGTGCATGATCAGTCACGTGATCAGTGCATGATCAGCCACGTGATCAGTGCATGATCAGTTACGTGATCAGTGCATGATCAGTCACGTGACCAGTACATGGTAGCTACGTGATCATTGCATGATCAGCCACGTGAGCAGTGCATGATAGCCACGTGATCAGTGCATGATCAGCCACGTGATCAGTGCATGATCAGTCACGTGATCAGTGCATGATCAGTCACGTGATCAGTGCATGATCAGCCACGTGATCAGTGCATGATCAGTCATGTATCAGTGCATGATAGCCCGTGATCAGTGCATGATCAGTCCCGTGATCAGTGTATGATCAGCCACGTGATCAGTGCATGATAGCCACGTGATCAGTGCATGATCAGTCACGTGATCAGTGCATGATCAGTCACGTGATCAGTGTGATCAGCCACGTGAACAGTGCATGCTCAGTCACGTGATCAGGGCCTGCTGAGCTGCGTGATTACTGTCTGCTCATCTGCTTGACAATTGCCAGCTGAGCTGCACGATTCCTGCCTGTCATCTGCTTGACAATTGCCAGCTGTGCTGCGTAATTCCTGCCTGCTCAGCTGCTTGATTATTGCCAGCTGAGCAGCATGATTTCTCACAGCTGAGTTCCATGATTATTGCCTGCTGACTGATTCGTGCCTACTCAGCTCTTTGTTCATTGCCTCCAGAGGCACATGATCAGTGTATGACAGCAAACATGATCAGCGCATGATCAGTCACATGATCAGTGCATGATAAGCCACGTGATCAGTGCATGATCAGTCATGTGATCAGTGCATGATCAGTCATGTGATCAGTGCATGGTAGCTGCGTGATCAGTGCATGATCAGCCACGTGATCAGTGCATGATAGCCACGTGATCAGTGCATGATCAGTCACGTGATCAGTGCATGATCAGTCACGTGATCAGTGCATGATCAGTCACGTGATCAGTGCATGATCAGTCACGTGATCAGTGCATGATCAGTCACGTGACCAGTGCATGGTAGCTACGTGATCATTGCATGATCAGCCACGTGATCAGTGCATGATAGCCACGTGATCAGTGCATGATCAGCCACGTGATCAGTGCATGATCAGTCACGTGATAGTGCATGATCAGCCACGTGATCAGTGCATGATAGCCACGTGATCAGTGCATGATAGCCACGTGATCAGTGCATGATCAGTCACGTGATCAGTGCATGATCAGTCACGTGATCAGTGCATGATCAGTCACGTGATCAGTGCATGATCAGCCACGTGATCAGTGCATGATAGCCACGTGATCAGTGCATGATCAGTCACGTGATCAGTGCATGATCAGTCACGTGATCAGTGCATGATCAGCCACGTGATCAGTGCATGATCAGCCACGTGATCAGTGCATGATAGCCACGTGATCAGTGCATGATCAGTCACGTGATCATGTGTGATCAGCCACGTGATCAGTGCATGATCAGCCACGTGATCAGTGCATGATCAGCCACGTGATCAGTGCATGATCAGTCACGTGATCAGTGCATGATCAGTCACGTGATCAGTGCATGATCAGCCACGTGATCAGTGCATGATAGCCACGTGATCAGTGCATGATCAGCCACGTGATCAGTGCATGATCAGTCACGTGATCAGTGCATGATCAGCCACGTGATCAGTGCATGATCAGCCACGTGATCAGTGCATGATAGCCACGTGATCAGTGCATGATCAGTCACGTGATCAGTGCATGATCAGTCACGTGATCAGTGCATGATCATTGACGTGATCAGTGCATGATCAGTCACGTGACCAGTATATGGTAGCTACGTGATCATTGCATGACAGCCACGTGATCAGTGCATGATAGCCACGTGATCAGTGCATGATCAGTTACGTGATCAGTGTATGATCAGCCACGTGATCAGTGCATGAGTGCCACGTGATCAGTGCATGATAGTCACGTGACAGTGTGTGATCAGCCACGTGATCAGTGCATGTCAGCCACGTGATCAGTGCATGATAGCCACGTGATCAGTGCATGATCAGTTACGTGATCAGTGCATGATCAGCCACGTGATCAGTGCATGATCAGACACGTGATCAGTGCATGATCAGCCACGTGATCAGTGCATGATCAGTCACGTGATCAGTGCATGATCAGCACGTGATCAGTGCATGATCAGCCACGTGATCAGTGCATGATCAGTCACGTGATCAGTGCATGATCAGCCACGTGATCAGTGCATGATCAATTACGTGATCAGTGCATGATCAGTCACGTGACCAGTGCATGGTAGCTACGTGATCATTGCATGATCAGCCACGTGAGCAGTGCATGATAGCCACGTGATCAGTGCATGATCAGCCACGTGATCAGTGCATGATCAGTCACGTGATCAGTGCATGATCAGTCACGTGATCAGTGCATGATCAGCCACGTGATCAGTGCATGATCAGTCATGTATCAGTGCATGATAGCCCGTGATCAGTGCATGATCAGTCCCGTGATCAGTGCATGATCAGCCACGTGATCAGTGCATGATAGCCACGTGATCAGTGCATGATCAGTCACGTGATCAGTGCATGATCAGTCACGTGATCAGTGTATGATCAGCCACGTGAACAGTGCATGCTCAGTCACGTGATCAGGGCCTGCTGAGCTGCGTGATTACTGTCTGCTCATCTGCTTGACAATTGCCAGCTGAGCTGCACGATTCCTGCCTGTCATCTGCTTGACAATTGCCAGCTGTGCTGCGTAATTCCTGCCTGCTCATCTGCTTGATTATTGCCAGCTGAGCAGCATGATTCTCAGAGCTGAGTTCCATGATTATAGCCTGCTGACTGATTCCTGCCTACTCAGCTCTTTGTTCATTGCCTCCAGAGGCACATGATCAGTGTATGACACCAAACATGATCAGCACATGATCAGTCACATGATCAGTGCATGATAAGCCACGTGATCAGTGCATGATCAGTCATGTGATCAGTGCATGATCAGTCATGTGACCAGTACATGGTAGCTGCGTGATCAGTGCATGATCAGCCACGTGATCAGTGCATGATAGCCACGTGATCAGTGCATGATCAGTCACGTGATCAGTGCATGATCAGTCACGTGATCAGTGCATGATCAATTACGTGATCAGTGCATGATCAGTCACGTGATCAGTGCATGGTAGCTACGTGATCAGTGCATGATCAGCCACGTGATCAGTGCATGATAGCCACGTGATCAGTGCATGATAGCCACGTGATCAGTGCATGATCAGTCACGTGATACGTGTGTGATCAGCCACGTGATCAGTGCATGATATCCACGTGATCAGTGCATGATAGCCACGTGATCAGTGCATGATCAGTCACGTGATCAGTGCATGATCAGTCACGTGATCAGTGCATGATCAGTCACGTGATCAGTGCATGATCAGCCACGTGATCAGTGCATGATAGCCACGTGATCAGTGCATGATCAGTCACGTGATCAGTGCATGATCAGTCACGTGATCAGTGCATGATCAGCCACGTGATCAGTGCATGATCAGCCACGTGATCAGTGCATGATCAGTCACGTGATCAGTGCATGATCAGCCACGTGATCAGTGCATGATCAGTCACGTGATCAGTGCATGATCAGTCACGTGATCAGTGCATGATCATTCACGTGATCAGTGCATGATCAGTCACGTGATCAGTATATGTAGCCACGTGATCAGTGCATGACAGCCACGTGATCAGTGCATGATAGCCACGTGATCAGTGCATGATCAGTCACGTGATCAGTGCATGATCAGCCACGTGATCAGTGCATGCAGCCACGTGATCAGTGCATGGTCAGACACGTGAACAGTGTATGATCAGCCACGTGATCAGTGCATGATATCCAAGTGATCAGTGCATGATCAATCACGTGATCAGTGTATGATCAGCCACGTGAACAGTGCATGCTCAGTCACGTGATCAGGGCCTGCTGAGCTGCGTGATTACTGTCTGCTCATCTGCTTGACAATTGCCAGCTGAGCTGCACGATTCCTGCCTGTCATCTGCTTGACAATTGCCAGCTGTGCTGCGTAATTCCTGCCTGCTCAGCTGCTTGATTATTGCCAGCTGAGCAGCATGATTCCTCACAGCTGAGTTCCATGATTATTGCCTGCTGACTGTTTGATTCGTGCCTACTCAGCTCTTTGTTTATTGCCTCCAGAGGCACATGATCAGTGTATGATAGCAAACATGATCAGCGCATGATCAGTCACATGATCAGCGCCATTAAGTCACGTGATCACTACATGATAGTCATGTGATCAGTCCATGCTCAGTCACGGTATCAGTGCATGATCAGCCACGTGATCAGTGCATGATCTGTCACATGATTAGTGTATGATCATCCACGTGATCAGTGCATGGGCAGTCATGTGATCAGTGCATGATATAGACGTGATCAGTGCATGATCAGTCTCGTGATCAGTGCATGATAGCCACGTGATCAGTGCATGATCAGTCACCTGATGGGTGTATGATCATTCACGTGACCTGTACATGGTAGCTACATGATCAGTGCATGATCAGCCACGTGATAGTGCATGATAGCCACGTGATCAGTGCATGATCAGCCACGTGATCAGTGCATGATCAGCCACGTGATCAGTGCATGATCAGTTACGTGATCAGTGCATGATCAGTCACGTGATCAGTGCATGATAGCTGCGTGATCAGTGCATGATCAGCCACGTGATCAGTGCATGATAGCCACGTGATCAGTGCATGATCAGTCACGTGATCAGTGCATGATCAGTCACGTGATCAGTGCATGATCAGCCACGTGATCAGTGCATGATCAGCCACGTGATCAGTGCATGATCAGTCACGTGATCAGTGCATGATAGCTGCGTGATCAGTGCATGATCAGCCACGTGATCAGTGCATGATAGCCACGTGATCAGTGCATGATCAGTCACGTGATCAGTGCATGATCAGTCACGTGATCAGTGCATGATCAGCCACGTGATCAGTGCATGATCATTACGTGATCAGTGCATGATCAGTCACGTGATCAGTGCATGATAGCTACGTGATCAGTGCATGATCAGCCACGTGATCAGTGCATGATAGCCACGTGATCAGTGCATGATCAGTCATGTGATAGTGTGTGATCAGCCACGTGATCAGTGCATGATATCCACGTGATCAGTGCATGATAGCCACGTGATCAGTGCATGATAGCCACGTGATCAGTGCATGATCAGTCACGTGATAGTGCATGATCAGCCACGTGATCAGTGCATGATCAGCCACGTGATCAGTGCATGATCAATTACGTGATCAGTGCATGATCAGTCACGTGACCAGTACATGGTTTCTACGTGATCATTGCATGATCAGCCACGTGATCAGTGCATGATAGCCACGTGATCAGTGCATGATCAGTCACGTGATCAGTGCATGATCAGTCACGTGATCAGTGCATGATCATTTACGTGATCTGTGCATGATCAGTCACGTGACCAGTATATGGTAGCTCCGTGATCATTGCATGATCAGCCACGTGATCAGTGCATGATAGCCACGTGATCAGTGCATGATCAGTTACGTGATCAGTGTATGATCAGCCACGTGATCAGTGCATGAGTGCCACGTGATCAGTGCATGATCAGTCACGTGATCAGTGCATGATCAGCCACGTGATCAGTGCATGATCAGCCACGTGATCAGTGCATGATCAGCCACGTGATCAGTGCATGATCAGTCACGTGATCAGTGCATGATCAGCCACGTGATCAGTGCATGATCAGACACGTGATCAGTGCATGATCAGTCACGTGATCAGTGCATGATCAGCCACGTGATCAGTGCATGATCAATCACGTGATCAGTGCATGATCAGTCACGTGACCAGTGCATGGTAGCTACGTGATCATTGCATGATCAGCCACGTGAGCAGTGCATGATAGCCACGTGATCAGTGCATGATCAGCCACGTGATCAGTGCATGATCAGTCACGTGATCAGTGCATGATCAGTCACGTGATCAGTGCATGATCAGCCACGTGATCAGTGCATGATGGAGTCATGTATCAGTGCATGATAGCCCGTGATCAGTGCATGATCAGTCCCGTGATCAGTGCATGATCAGCCACGTGATCAGTGCATGATAGCCACGTGATCAGTGCATGATCAGTCACGTGATCAGTGCATGATCAGTCACGTGATCAGTGTGTGATCAGCCACGTGAACAGTGCATGCTCAGTCACGTGATCAGGGCCTGCTGAGCTGCGTGATTACTGTCTGCTCATCTGCTTGACAATTGCCAGCTGAGCTGCACGATTCCTGCCTGTCATCTGCTTGACAATTGCCACCTGTGCTGCGTAATTCCTGCCTGCTCATCCACTTGATTATTGCCAGCTGAGCAGCATGATTTCTCAGAGCTGAGTTCCATGATTATAGCCTGCTGACTGATTCCTGCCTACTCAGCTCTTTGTTCATTGCCTCCAGAGGCACATGATCAGTGTATGACACCAAACATGATCAGCACATGATCAGTCACATGATCAGTGCATGATAAGCCACGTGATCAGTGCATGATCAGTTATGTGATCAGTGCATGATCAGTCATGTGATCAGTACATGGTAGCTGCGTGATCAGTGCATGATCAGCCACGTGATCAGTGCATGATAGCCACGTGATCAGTGCATGATCAGTCACGTGATCAGTGCATGATCAGTCACGTGATCAGTGCATGATCAGCCACGTGATCAGTGCATGATCAGTCACGTGATCAGTGCATGATCAGTCACGTGACCAGTGCATGGTAGCTACGTGATCAGTGCATGATCAGCCACGTGATCAGTGCATGATAGCCACGTGATCAGTGCATGATCAGCCACGTGATCAGTGCATGATCAGTCACGTGATACGTGTGTGATCAGCCACGTGATCAGTGCATGATATCCACGTGATCAGTGCATGATAGCCACGTGATCAGTGCATGATCATTCACGTGATCAGTGCATGATCAGTCACGTGATCAGTGCATGATCAGTCACGTGATCAGTGCATGATCAGCCACGTGATCAGTGCATGATAGCCACGTGATCAGTGCATGATCAGTCACGTGATCAGTGCATGATCAGTCACGTGATCAGTGCATGATCAGCCACGTGATCAGTGCATGATCAGCCACGTGATCAGTGCATGATCAGTCACGTGATCAGTGCATGATCAGCCACGTGATCAGTGCATGATCAGTCACGTGATCAGTGCATGATCAGTCACGTGATCAGTGCATGATCATTGACGTGATCAGTGCATGATCAGTCACGTGATCAGTATATGATAGCTACGTGATCAGTGCATGATCAGCCACGTGATCAGTGCATGATAGCCACGTGATCAGTGCATGATCAGTCACGTGATCAGTGCATGATCAGCCACGTGATCAGTGCATGATGCCACGTGATCAGTGCATGATCAGTCACGTGATCAGTGCATGATCAGCCACGTGATCAGTGCATGGTCAGACACGTGATCAGTGTATGATCAGCCACGTGATCAGTGCATGATATCCACGTGATCAGTGCATGATCAGTCACGTGATCAGTGTATGATCAGCCACGTGAACAGTGCATGCTCAGTCACGTGATCAGGGCCTGCTGAGCTGCGTGATTAGTGTCTGCTCATCTGCTTGACAATTGCCAGCTGAGCTGCACGATTCCTGCCTGTCATCTGCTTGACAATTGCCACCTGTGCTGCGTAATTCCTGCCTGCTCAGCCACTTGATTATTGCCAGCTGAGCAGCATGATTCTCAGATCTGAGTTCCATGATTATAGCCTGCTGACTGATTCCTGCCTACTCAGCTCTTTGTTCATTGCCTCCAGAGGCACATGATCAGTGTATGACACCAAACATGATCAGTGCATGATCAGTCACATGATCAGTGCATGATAAGCCACGTGATCAGTGCATGATCAGTCACGTGATCAGTGCATGATCAGCCACGTGATCAGTGCATGATCAGCCACGTGATCAGTGCATGATCAGTCACGTGATCAGTGCATGATCAGTCACGTGATCAGTGCATGATCAGTCACGTGATCAGTGCATGATCAGTCACGTGATCAGTGCATGATCAGTCACGTGATCAGTGCATGATAGCCACGTGATCAGTGCATGATCAGCCACGTGAGCAGTGCATGATCAGCCACGTGATCAGTGCATGATCAGTCACGTGATCAGTGCATGATCAGCCACGTGATCAGTGCATGATCAGTCACGTGATCAGTGCATGATCAGTCACGTGATCAGTGTATGATCAGCCACGTGAACAGTGCATGCTCAGTCACGTGATCAGGGCCTGCTGAGCTGCGTGATTACTGTCTGCTCATCTGCTTGACAATTGCCAGCTGAGCTGCACGATTCCTGCCTGTCATCTGCTTGACAATTGCCAGCTGTGCTGCGTAATTCCTGCCTGCTCAGCTGCTTGATTATTGCCAGCTGAGCAGCATGATTCCTCACAGCTGAGTTCCATGATTATTGCCTGCTGACTGTTTGATTCGTGCCTACTCAGCTCTTTGTTTATTGCCTCCAGAGGCACATGATCAGTGTATGATAGCAAACATGATCAGCGCATGATCAGTCACATGATCAGCGCCATTAAGTCACGTGATCACTACATGATAGTCATGTGATCAGTCCATGCTCAGTCACGGTATCAGTGCATGATCAGCCACGTGATCAGTGCATGATCTGTCACATGATTAGTGTATGATCATCCACGTGATCAGTGCATGGGCAGTCATGTGATCAGTGCATGATTAGACGTGATCAGTGCATGATCAGTCTCGTGATCAGTGCATGATAGCCACGTGATCAGTGCATGATCAGTCACCTGATGGGTGTATGATCATTCACGTGACCAGTACATGGTAGCTACATGATCAGTGCATGATCAGCCACGTGATCAGTGCATGATAGCCACGTGATCAGTGCATGATCAGTCACGTGATCAGTGCATGATCAGCCACGTGATCAGTGCATGATCAGTTACGTGATCAGTGCATGATCAGTCACGTGATCAGTGCATGATAGCTGCGTGATCAGTGCATGATCAGCCACGTGATCAGTGCATGATAGCCACGTGATCAGTGCATGATCAGTCACGTGATCAGTGCATGATCAGTCACGTGATCAGTGCATGATCAGCCACGTGATCAGTGCATGATCAGCCACGTGATCAGTGCATGATCAGTCACGTGATCAGTGCATGATAGCTGCGTGATCAGTGCATGATCAGCCACGTGATCAGTGCATGATAGCCACGTGATCAGTGCATGATCAGTCACGTGATCAGTGCATGATCAGTCACGTGATCAGTGCATGATCAGCCACGTGATCAGTGCATGATCATTACGTGATCAGTGCATGATCAGTCACGTGATCAGTGCATGATAGCTACGTGATCAGTGCATGATCAGCCACGTGATCAGTGCATGATAGCCACGTGATCAGTGCATGATCAGTCATGTGATAGTGTGTGATCAGCCACGTGATCAGTGCATGATATCCACGTGATCAGTGCATGATAGCCACGTGATCAGTGCATGATAGCCACGTGATCAGTGCATGATCAGTCACGTGATAGTGTGTGATCAGCCACGTGATCAGTGCATGATGAGCCACGTGATCAGTGCATGATCAATTACGTGATCAGTGCATGATCAGTCACGTGACCAGTACATGGTTGCTACGTGATCATTGCATGATCAGCCACGTGAGCAGTGCATGATAGCCACGTGATCAGTGCATGATCAGTCACGTGATCAGTGCATGATCAGTCACGTGAACAGTGCATGATCATTTACGTGATCTGTGCATGATCAGTCACGTGACCAGTATATGGTAGCTCCGTGATCATTGCATGATCAGCCACGTGAGCAGTGCATGATAGCCACGTGATGTGTGCATGATCAGTTACGTGAGCAGAGTATGATCAGCCACGTGATCAGTGCATGAGTGCCACGTGATCAGTGCATGATCAGTCACGTGACAGTGTGATCAGCCACGTGATCAGTGCATGATCAGCCACGTGATCAGTGCATGATAGCCACGTGATCAGTGCATGATCAGTCACGTGATCAGTGCATGATCAGCCACGTGATCAGTGCATGATCAGCCACGTGATCAGTGCATGATCAGCCACGTGATCAGTGCATGATCAGTCACGTGATCAGTGCATGATCAGTCACGTGATCAGTGCATGATAGCTACGTGATCAGTGCATGATCAGCCACGTGATCAGTGCATGATAGCCACGTGATCAGTGCATGATCAGTCACGTGATCAGTGCATGATCAGTCACGTGATCAGTGCATGATCAGCCACGTGATCAGTGCATGATCAGTCACGTGACCAGTGCATGATAGCTACGTGATCATTGCATGATCAGCCACGTGATCAGTGCATGATAGCCACGTGATCAGTGCATGAGTCACGTGATCAGTGCATGATCAGCCACGTGATCAGTGCATGATGCCACGTGATCAGTGCATGATCAGTCACGTGATCAGTGCATGATCAGCCACGTGATCAGTGCATGATCAGCCACGTGATCAGTGCATGATCAGTCACGTGATCAGTGCATGATCAGTCACGTGATCAGTGCATGATCAGCCACGTGATCAGTGCATGATCAGCCACGTGATCAGTGCATGATCAGCCACGTGATCAGTGCATGATCAGTCACGTGATCAGTGCATGATCAGTCACGTGACCAGTACATGGTAGCTACGTGATCATTGCATGATCAGCCACGTGAGTAGTGCATGATAGCCACGTGATCAGTGCATGATCAGTCACGTGATCAGTGCATGATCAGTCACGTGATCAGTGCATGGTAGCTGCGTGATCATGCATGATCAGCCACGTGATCAGTGCATGATAGCCACGTGATCAGTGCATGATCAGTCACGTGATCAGTGCATGATCAGTCACGTGATCAGTGCATGATCAGCCACGTGATCAGTGCATGATCAGCCACGTGATCAGTGCATGATCAGCCACGTGATCAGTGCATGATAGCCACGTGATCAGTGCATGATCAGTCACGTGATCAGTGCATGATCAGTCACGTGATCAGTGTATGATCAGCCACGTGATCAGTGCATGCTCAGTCACGTGATCAGTGCCTGCTGAGCTGCGTGATTACTGTCTGCTCATCTGCTTGACAATTGCCAGCTGTGCTGCGTAATTCCTGCCTGCTCATCTACTTGATTATTGCCAGCTGAGCAGCATGATTTCTCAGAGCTGAGTTCCATGATTATAGCCTGCTGACTGATTCCTGCCTACTCAGCTCTATGTTCATTGCCTCCAGAGGCACATGATCAGTGTGTGACACCAAACATGATCAGCACATGATCAGTCACATGATCAGTGCATGATAAGCCAGTGATCAGTGCATGATCAATTACGTGATCAGTGCATGATCAGTCACGTGATCAGTGCATGATAGCTGCGTGATCAGTGCATGATCAGTCACGTGATCAGTGCATGATCAGTCACGTGATCAGTGCATGATCAGTCACGTGATCAGTGCATGATCAGTCACGTGATCAGTGCATGATAGCCACGTGATCAGTGCATGATCAGCCACGTGATCAGTGCATGATAGCCACGTGATCAGTGCATGATAGCCACGTGATCAGTGCATGATCAGTCACGTGATCAGTGCATGATCAGCCACGTGATCAGTGCATGATAGCCACGTGATCAGTGCATGATAGCCACGTGATCAGTGCATGATCAGTCACGTGATCAGTGCATGATCAGTCACGTGATCAGTGCATGATCAGCCACGTGATCAGTGCATGATCAGCCACGTGATCAGTGCATGATCAGTCACGTGATCAGTGCATGATCAGTCACGTGATCAGTGCATGATAGCTACGTGATCATTGCATGATCAGCCACGTGATCAGTGCATGATAGCCACGTGATCAGTGCATGATCAGCCACGTGATCAGTGCATGATCAGTCACGTGATCATGTGTGATCAGCCACGTGATCAGTGCATGATCAGCCACGTGATCAGTGCATGATCAGCCACGTGATCAGTGCATGATCAGTCACGTGATCAGTGCATGATCAGTCACGTGATCAGTGCATGATCAGCCACGTGATCAGTGCATGATAGCCACGTGATCAGTGCATGATCAGCCACGTGATCAGTGCATGATCAGTCACGTGATCAGTGCATGATCAGCCACGTGATCAGTGCATGATCAGCCACGTGATCAGTGCATGATAGCCACGTGATCAGTGCATGATCAGTCACGTGATCAGTGCATGATCAGTCACGTGATCAGTGCATGATCATTCACGTGATCAGTGCATGATCAGTCACGTGACCAGTATATGGTAGCCGTGATCATTGCATGATCAGCCACGTGATCAGTGCATGATAGCCACGTGATCAGTGCATGATCAGTTACGTGATCAGTGTATGATCAGCCACGTGATCAGTGCATGAGTGCCACGTGATCAGTGCATGATAGTCACGTGACAGTGTGTGATCAGCCACGTGATCAGTGCATGATCAGCCACGTGATCAGTGCATGATAGCCACGTGATCAGTGCATGATCAGTTACGTGATCAGTGCATGATCAGCCACGTGATCAGTGCATGATCAGACACGTGATCAGTGCATGATCAGCCACGTGATCAGTGCATGATCAGTCACGTGATCAGTGCATGATCAGCACGTGATCAGTGCATGATCAGCCACGTGATCAGTGCATGATCAGTCACGTGATCAGTGCATGATCAGCCACGTGATCAGTGCATGATCAATTACGTGATCAGTGCATGATCAGTCACGTGATCAGTGCATGATAGCCACGTGATCAGTGCATGATCAGCCACGTGATCAGTGCATGATCAGTCACGTGATCAGTGCATGATCAGTCACGTGATCAGTGCATGATCAGCCACGTGATCAGTGCATGATCAGTCATGTATCAGTGCATGATAGCCCGTGATCAGTGCATGATCAGTCCCGTGATCAGTGTATGATCAGCCACGTGATCAGTGCATGATAGCCACGTGATCAGTGCATGATCAGTCACATGATCAGTGCATGATCAGTCACGTGATCAGTGTATGATCAGCCACGTGAACAGTGCATGCTCAGTCACGTGATCAGGGCCTGCTGAGCTGCGTGATTACTGTCTGCTCATCTGCTTGACAATTGCCAGCTGAGCTGCACGATTCCTGCCTGTCATCTGCTTGACAATTGCCAGCTGTGCTGCGTAATTCCTGCCTGCTCAGCTGCTTGATTATTGCCAGCTGAGCAGCATGATTTCTCACAGCTGAGTTCCATGATTATTGCCTGCTGACTGATTCGTGCCTACTCAGCTCTTTGTTCATTGCCTCCAGAGGCACATGATCAGTGTATGATAGCAAACATGATCAGCACATGATCAGTCACATGATCAGTGCATGATAAGCCACGTGATCAGTGCATGATCAGTCATGTGATCAGTGCATGATCAGTCATGTGACCAGTACATGGTAGCTGCGTGATCAGTGCATGATCAGCCACGTGATCAGTGCATGATAGCCACGTGATCAGTGCATGATCAGTCACGTGATCAGTGCATGATCAGTCACGTGATCAGTGCATGATCAGTCACGTGATCAGTGCATGATCAGTCACGTGATCAGTGCATGATCAGTCACGTGATCAGTGCATGATAGCCACGTGATCAGTGCATGATCAGTCACGTGATCATGTGTGATCAGCCACGTGATCAGTGCATGATCAGCCACGTGATCAGTGCATGATCAGTCACGTGATCAGTGCATGATCAGTCACGTGATCAGTGCATGATCAGTCACGTGATCAGTGCATGATCAGCCACGTGATCAGTGCATGATAGCCACGTGATCAGTGCATGATCAGCCACGTGATCAGTGCATGATCAGTCACGTGATCAGTGCATGATCAGCCACGTGATCAGTGCATGATCAGCCACGTGATCAGTGCATGATAGCCACGTGATCAGTGCATGATCAGTCACGTGATCAGTGCATGATCAGTCACGTGATCAGTGCATGATCATTCACGTGATCAGTGCATGATCAGTCACGTGATCAGTGCATGGTAGCTACGTGATCAGTGCATGACAGCCACGTGATCAGTGCATGATAGCCACGTGATCAGTGCATGATCAGCCACGTGATCAGTGCATGATCAGCCACGTGATCAGTGCATGATCAGCCACGTGATCAGTGCATGATCAGCCACGTGATCAGTGCATGATCAGCCACGTGATCAGTGCATGATAGCCACGTGATCAGTGCATGATCAGTCACGTGATCAGTGCATGATCAGTCACGTGATCAGTGTATGATCAGCCACGTGATCAGTGCATGCTCAGTCACGTGATCAGTGCCTGCTGAGCTGCGTGATTACTGTCTGCTCATCTGCTTGACAATTGCCAGCTGTGCTGCGTAATTCCTGCCTGCTCATCTGCTTGATTATTGCCAGCTGAGCAGCATGATTTCTCAGAGCTGAGTTCCATGATTATTGCCTGCTGACTGATTCCTGCCTACTCAGCTCTATGTTCATTGCCTCCAGAGGCACATGATCAGTGTGTGACACCAAACATGATCAGCACATGATCAGTCACATGATCAGTGCATGATAAGCCAGTGATCAGTGCATGATCAGTTATGTGATCAGTGCATGATCAGTCACGTGATCAGTGCATGATAGCTGCGTGATCAGTGCATGATCAGTCACGTGATCAGTGCATGATCAGTCACGTGATCAGTGCATGATCAGTCACGTGATCAGTGCATGATCAGTCACGTGATCAGTGCATGATAGCTACGTGATCAGTGCATGATCAGCCACGTGATCAGTGCATGATAGCCACGTGATCAGTGCATGATAGCCACGTGATCAGTGCATGATCAGTCACGTGATAGTGCATGATCAGCCACGTGATCAGTGCATGATAGCCACGTGATCAGTGCATGATAGCCACGTGATCAGTGCATGATCAGTCACGTGATCAGTGCATGATCAGTCACGTGATCAGTGCATGATCAGCCACGTGATCAGTGCATGATCAGCCACGTGATCAGTGCATGATCAATCACGTGATCAGTGCATGATCAGTCACGTGACCAGTACATGGTAGCTACGTGATCAGTGCATGATCAGCCACGTGATCAGTGCATGATAGCCACGTGATCAGTGCATGATAGCCACGTGATCAGTGCATGATCAGTCACGTGATCAGTGTGATCAGCCACGTGATCAGTGCATGATCAGCCACGTGATCAGTGCATGATCAGTCACGTGATCAGTGCATGATCAGTCACGTGATCAGTGCATGATCAGTCACGTGATCAGTGCATGATCAGCCACGTGATCAGTGCATGATAGCCACGTGATCAGTGCATGATCAGCCACGTGATCAGTGCATGATCAGTCACGTGATCAGTGCATGATCAGCCACGTGATCAGTGCATGATCAGCCACGTGATCAGTGCATGATAGCCACGTGATCAGTGCATGATCAGTCACGTGATCAGTGCATGATCAGTCACGTGATCAGTGCATGATCATTCACGTGATCAGTGCATGATCAGTCACGTGACCAGTATATGGTAGCTACGTGATCATTCCATGACAGCCACGTGAGCAGTGCATGATAGCCACGTGATGTGTGCATGATCAGTTACGTGAGCAGTGTATGATCAGCCACGTGATCAGTGCATGAGTGCCACGTGATCAGTGCATGATAGTCACGTGACAGTGTGTGATCAGCCACGTGAACAGTGCATGTCAGCCACGTGATCAGTGCATGATAGCCACGTGATCAGTGCATGATCAGTTACGTGATCAGTGTATGATCAGCCACGTGATCAGTGCATGGTCAGACACGTGATCAGTGTATGATCAGCCACGTGATCAGTGCATGATCAGCCACGTGATCAGTGCATGATCAATCACGTGATCAGTGCATGATCAGTCACGTGATCAGTGCATGGTAGCTACGTGATCAGTGCATGATCAGCCACGTGATCAGTGCATGATAGCCACGTGATCAGTGCATGATCAGCCACGTGATCAGTGCATGATCAGTCACGTGATCAGTGCATGATCA
Source organism: Bos javanicus (assembly GCF_032452875.1). Lineage (NCBI taxonomy): Eukaryota > Metazoa > Chordata > Mammalia > Artiodactyla > Bovidae > Bos > Bos javanicus. The sequence continues at coordinate 188,192 of NW_026893751.1, read as the reverse complement.
GCCACGTGATCAGTGCATGATCAGCCACGTGATCAGTGCATGATCAGTCACGTGATCAGTGCATGATCAGCACGTGATCAGTGCATGATCAGTCACGTGATCAGTGCATGATCAGTCACGTGATCAGTGCATGATCAGCCACGTGATCAGTGCATGATCAGTCACGTGATCAGTGCATGATCAGTCACGTGATCAGTACATGGTAGCTACGTGATCAGTGCATGATCAGCCACGTGATCAGTGCATGATAGCCACGTGATCAGTGCATGATCAGCCACGTGATCAGTGCATGATCAGTCACGTGATCAGTGCATGATCAGTCACGTGATCAGTGCATGATCAGCCACGTGATCAGTGCATGATCAGTCATGTGATCAGTGCATGATAGCCCGTGATCAGTGCATGATCAGTCCCGTGATCAGTGCATGATCAGCCACGTGATCAGTGCATGATAGCTACGTGATCAGTGCATGATCAGCCACGTGATCAGTGCATGATCAGTCACGTGATCATGTGTGATCAGCCACGTGATCAGTGCATGATAGCCACGTGATCAGTGCATGATCAGTTACGTGATCAGTGCATGATCAGTCACGTGATCAGTGCATGATAGCCACGTGATCAGTGCATGATCAGTCACGTGATCATGTGTGATCAGCCACGTGATCAGTGCATGATCAGCCACGTGATCAGTGCATGATCAGCCACGTGATCAGTGCATGATCAGTCACGTGATCAGTGCATGATCAGTCACGTGATCAGTGCATGATCAGCCACGTGATCAGTGCATGATAGCCACGTGATCAGTGCATGATCAGCCACGTGATCAGTGCATGATCAGTCACGTGATCAGTGCATGATCAGCACGTGATCAGTGCATGATCAGCCACGTGATCAGTGCATGATAGCCACGTGATCAGTGCATGATCAGTCACGTGATCAGTGCATGATCAGTCACGTGATCAGTGCATGATCATTCACGTGATCAGTGCATGATCAGTCACGTGACCAGTATATGGTAGCTACGTGATCATTGCATGACAGCCACGTGATCAGTGCATGATAGCCACGTGATCAGTGCATGATCAGTCACGTGATCAGTGCATGATCAGTCACGTGATCAGTGCATGATCAGCCACGTGATCAGTGCATGATCAGCCACGTGATCAGTGCATGATCAGCCACGTGATCAGTGCATGATAGCCACGTGATCAGTGCATGATCAGTCACGTGATCAGTGCATGATCAGTCACGTGATCAGTGTGTGATCAGCCACGTGATCAGTGCATGCTCAGTCACGTGATCAGTGCCTGCTGAGCTGCGTGATTACTGTCTGCTCATCTGCTTGACAATTGCCAGCTGTGCTGCGTAATTCCTGCCTGCTCATCTACTTGATTATTGCCAGCTGAGCAGCATGATTTCTCAGAGCTGAGTTCCATGATTATAGCCTGCTGACTGATTCCTGCCTACTCAGCTCTATGTTCATTGCCTCCAGAGGCACATGATCAGTGTATGACACCAAACATGATCAGCACATGATCAGTCACATGATCAGTGCATGATAAGCCAGTGATCAGTGCATGATCAATTACGTGATCAGTGCATGATCAGTCACGTGATCAGTGCATGATAGCTGCGTGATCAGTGCATGATCAGTCACGTGATCAGTGCATGATCAGTCACGTGATCAGTGCATGATCAGTCACGTGATCAGTGCATGATCAGTCACGTGATCAGTGCATGATAGCTACGTGATCAGTGCATGATCAGCCACGTGATCAGTGCATGATAGCCACGTGATCAGTGCATGATAGCCACGTGATCAGTGCATGATCAGTCACGTGATAGTGCATGATCAGCCACGTGATCAGTGCATGATAGCCACGTGATCAGTGCATGATAGCCACGTGATCAGTGCATGATCAGTCACGTGATCAGTGCATGATCAGTCACGTGATCAGTGCATGATCAGCCACGTGATCAGTGCATGATCAGCCACGTGATCAGTGCATGATCAATTACGTGATCAGTGCATGATCAGTCACGTGACCAGTGCATGGTAGCTACGTGATCATTGCATGATCAGCCACGTGATCAGTGCATGATAGCCACGTGATCAGTGCATGATAGCCACGTGATCAGTGCATGATCAGTCACGTGATCATGTGTGATCAGCCACGTGATCAGTGCATGATCAGCCACGTGATCAGTGCATGATCAGCCACGTGATCAGTGCATGATCAGTCACGTGATCAGTGCATGATCAGTCACGTGATCAGTGCATGATCAGCCACGTGATCAGTGCATGATAGCCACGTGATCAGTGCATGATCAGCCACGTGATCAGTGCATGATCAGTCACGTGATCAGTGCATGATCAGCCACGTGATCAGTGCATGATCAGCCACGTGATCAGTGCATGATAGCCACGTGATCAGTGCATGATCAGTCACGTGATCAGTGCATGATCAGTCACGTGATCAGTGCATGATCATTCACGTGATCAGTGCATGATCAGTCACGTGACCAGTATATGGTAGCCGTGATCATTGCATGACAGCCACGTGATCAGTGCATGATAGCCACGTGATCAGTGCATGATCAGTTACGTGATCAGTGTATGATCAGCCACGTGATCAGTGCATGAGTGCCACGTGATCAGTGCATGATAGTCACGTGACAGTGTGTGATCAGCCACGTGATCAGTGCATGTCAGCCACGTGATCAGTGCATGATAGCCACGTGATCAGTGCATGATCAGTTACGTGATCAGTGCATGATCAGCCACGTGATCAGTGCATGATCAGACACGTGATCAGTGCATGATCAGCCACGTGATCAGTGCATGATCAGTCACGTGATCAGTGCATGATCAGCACGTGATCAGTGCATGATCAGCCACGTGATCAGTGCATGATCAGTCACGTGATCAGTGCATGATCAGCCACGTGATCAGTGCATGATCAATTACGTGATCAGTGCATGATCAGTCACGTGATCAGTGCATGATAGCTACGTGATCAGTGCATGATCAGCCACGTGATCAGTGCATGATCAGTCACGTGATCAGTGCATGATCAGTCACGTGATCAGTGCATGATCAGCCACGTGATCAGTGCATGATCAGTCATGTATCAGTGCATGATAGCCCGTGATCAGTGCATGATCAGTCCCATGATCAGTGCATGATCAGCCACGTGATCAGTGCATGATAGCCACGTGATCAGTGCATGATCAGTCACGTGATCAGTGCATGATCAGTCACGTGATCAGTGTATGATCAGCCACGTGAACAGTGCATGCTCAGTCACGTGATCAGGGCCTGCTGAGCTGCGTGATTACTGTCTGCTCATCTGCTTGACAATTGCCAGCTGAGCTGCACGATTCCTGCCTGTCATCTGCTTGACAATTGCCACCTGTGCTGCGTAATTCCTGCCTGCTCATCTGCTTGATTATTGCCAGCTGAGCAGCATGATTTCTCAGAGCTGAGTTCCATGATTATAGCCTGCTGACTGATTCCTGCCTACTCAGCTCTTTGTTCATTGCCTCCAGAGGCACATGATCAGTGTATGATACCAAACATGATCAGTGCATGATCAGTCACATGATCAGTGCATGATAAGCCACGTGATCAGTGCATGATCAGTCATGTGATCAGTGCATGATCAGTCACGTGATCAGTGCATGGTAGCTGCGTGATCAGTGCATGATCAGCCACGTGATCAGTGCATGATAGCCACGTGATCAGTGCATGATCAGTCACGTGATCAGTGCATGATCAGTCACGTGATCAGTGCATGATAGCCACGTGATCAGTGCATGATCAGTCACGTGATCATGTGTGATCAGCCACGTGATCAGTGCATGATCAGCCACGTGATCAGTGCATGATCAGCCACGTGATCAGTGCATGATCAGTCACGTGATCAGTGCATGATCAGTCACGTGATCAGTGCATGATCAGCCACGTGATCAGTGCATGATAGCCACGTGATCAGTGCATGATCAGCCACGTGATCAGTGCATGATCAGTCACGTGATCAGTGCATGATCAGCCACGTGATCAGTGCATGATCAGCCACGTGATCAGTGCATGATAGCCACGTGATCAGTGCATGATCAGTCACGTGATCAGTGCATGATCAGTCACGTGATCAGTGCATGATCATTCACGTGATCAGTGCATGATCAGTCACGTGACCAGTATATGGTAGCTTCGTGATCATTGCATGACAGCCACGTGATCAGTGCATGATAGCCACGTGATCAGTGCATGATCAGTTACGTGATCAGTGTATGATCAGCCACGTGATCAGTGCATGAGTGCCACGTGATCAGTGCATGATAGTCACGTGACAGTGTGTGATCAGCCACGTGATCAGTGCATGTCAGCCACGTGATCAGTGCATGATAGCCACGTGATCAGTGCATGATCAGTTACGTGATCAGTGTATGATCAGCCACGTGATCAGTGCATGATCAGACACGTGATCAGTGCATGATCAGCCACGTGATCAGTGCATGATCAGTCACGTGATCAGTGCATGATCAGCACGTGATCAGTGCATGATCAGCCACGTGATCAGTGCATGATCAGTCACGTGATCAGTGCATGATCAGCCACGTGATCAGTGCATGATCAATTACGTGATCAGTGCATGATCAGTCACGTGACCAGTGCATGGTAGCTACGTGATCATTGCATGATCAGCCACGTGAGCAGTGCATGATAGCCACGTGATCAGTGCATGATCAGCCACGTGATCAGTGCATGATCAGTCACGTGATCAGTGCATGATCAGTCACGTGATCAGTGCATGATCAGCCACGTGATCAGTGCATGATCAGTCATGTATCAGTGCATGATAGCCCGTGATCAGTGCATGATCAGTCCCGTGATCAGTGTATGATCAGCCACGTGATCAGTGCATGATAGCCACGTGATCAGTGCATGATCAGTCACATGATCAGTGCATGATCAGTCACGTGATCAGTGTATGATCAGCCACGTGAACAGTGCATGCTCAGTCACGTGATCAGGGCCTGCTGAGCTGCGTGATTACTGTCTGCTCATCTGCTTGACAATTGCCAGCTGAGCTGCACGATTCCTGCCTGTCATCTGCTTGACAATTGCCACCTGTGCTGCGTAATTCCTGCCTGCTCATCTACTTGATTATTGCCAGCTGAGCAGCATGATTTCTCAGAGCTGAGTTCCATGATTATAGCCTGCTGACTGATTCCTGCCTACTCAGCTCTATGTTCATTGCCTCCAGAGGCACATGATCAGTGTATGACACCAAACATGATCAGCACATGATCAGTCACATGATCAGTGCATGATAAGCCACGTGATCAGTGCATGATCAATTACGTGATCAGTGCATGATCAGTCATGTGATCAGTACATGGTAGCTGCGTGATCAGTGCATGATCAGCCACGTGATCAGTGCATGATAGCCACGTGATCAGTGCATGATCAGTCACGTGATCAGTGCATGATCAGTCACGTGATCAGTGCATGATCAATTACGTGATCAGTGCATGATCAGTCACGTGACCAGTGCATGGTAGCTACGTGATCATTGCATGATCAGCCACGTGATCAGTGCATGATAGCCACGTGATCAGTGCATGATAGCCACGTGATCAGTGCATGATCAGTCACGTGATACGTGTGTGATCAGCCACGTGATCAGTGCATGATAGCCACGTGATCAGTGCATGATAGCCACGTGATCAGTGCATGATCAGTCACGTGATCAGTGCATGATCAGTCACGTGATCAGTGCATGATCAGTCACGTGATCAGTGCATGATCAGCCACGTGATCAGTGCATGATAGCCACGTGATCAGTGCATGATCAGTCACGTGATCAGTGCATGATCAGTCACGTGATCAGTGCATGATCAGCCACGTGATCAGTGCATGATCAGCCACGTGATCAGTGCATGATCAGTCACGTGATCAGTGCATGATCAGCCACGTGATCAGTGCATGATCAGTCACGTGATCAGTGCATGATCAGTCACGTGATCAGTGCATGATCATTGACGTGATCAGTGCATGATCAGTCACGTGATCAGTGCATGATAGCCACGTGATCAGTGCATGACAGCCACGTGATCAGTGCATGATAGCCACGTGATCAGTGCATGATCAGCCACGTGATCAGTGCATGATCAGCCACGTGATCAGTGCATGCAGCCACGTGATCAGTGCATGGTCAGACACGTGAACAGTGTATGATCAGCCACGTGATCAGTGCATGATATCCAAGTGATCAGTGCATGATCAATCACGTGATCAGTGTATGATCAGCCACGTGAACAGTGCATGCTCAGTCACGTGATCAGGGCCTGCTGAGCTGCGTGATTACTGTCTGCTCATCTGCTTGACAATTGCCAGCTGAGCTGCACGATTCCTGCCTGTCATCTGCTTGACAATTGCCAGCTGTGCTGCGTAATTCCTGCCTGCTCAGCTGCTTGATTATTGCCAGCTGAGCAGCATGATTCCTCACAGCTGAGTTCCATGATTATTGCCTGCTGACTGTTTGATTCGTGCCTACTCAGCTCTTTGTTTATTGCCTCCAGAGGCACATGATCAGTGTATGATAGCAAACATGATCAGCGCATGATCAGTCACATGATCAGCGCCATTAAGTCACGTGATCACTACATGATAGTCATGTGATCAGTCCATGCTCAGTCACGGTATCAGTGCATGATCAGCCACGTGATCAGTGCATGATCTGTCACATGATTAGTGTATGATCATCCACGTGATCAGTGCATGGGCAGTCATGTGATCAGTGCATGATTAGACGTGATCAGTGCATGATCAGTCTCGTGATCAGTGCATGATAGCCACGTGATCAGTGCATGATCAGTCACCTGATGGGTGTATGATCATTCACGTGACCAGTACATGGTAGCTACATGATCATTGCATGATCAGCCACGTGATAGTGCATGATAGCCACGTGATCAGTGCATGATCAGTCACGTGATCAGTGCATGATCAGCCACGTGATCAGTGCATGATCAGTTACGTGATCAGTGCATGATCAGTCACGTGATCAGTGCATGATAGCTGCGTGATCAGTGCATGATCAGCCACGTGATCAGTGCATGATAGCCACGTGATCAGTGCATGATCAGTCACGTGATCAGTGCATGATCAGTCACGTGATCAGTGCATGATCAGCCACGTGATCAGTGCATGATCAATCACGTGATCAGTGCATGATCAGTCACGTGATCAGTGCATGATAGCTGCGTGATCAGTGCATGATCAGCCACGTGATCAGTGCATGATAGCCACGTGATCAGTGCATGATCAGTCACGTGATCAGTGCATGATCAGTCACGTGATCAGTGCATGATCAGCCACGTGATCAGTGCATGATCATTACGTGATCAGTGCATGATCAGTCACGTGATCAGTGCATGATAGCTACGTGATCAGTGCATGATCAGCCACGTGATCAGTGCATGATAGCCACGTGATCAGTGCATGATCAGTCACGTGATCGTGTGTGATCAGCCACGTGATCAGTGCATGATATCCACGTGATCAGTGCATGATAGCCACGTGATCAGTGCATGATAGCCACGTGATCAGTGCATGATCAGTCACGTGATACGTGTGTGATCAGCCACGTGATCAGTGCATGATCAGCCACGTGATCAGTGCATGATCAATTACGTGATCAGTGCATGATCAGTCACGTGACCAGTACATGGTTGCTACGTGATCATTGCATGATCAGCCACGTGAGCAGTGCATGATAGCCACGTGATCAGTGCATGATCAGTCACGTGATCAGTGCATGATCAGTCACGTGATCAGTGCATGATCATTTACGTGATCTGTGCATGATCAGTCACGTGACCAGTATATGGTAGCTCCGTGATCATTGCATGATCAGCCACGTGAGCAGTGCATGATAGCCACGTGATGTGCATGATCAGTTACGTGAGCAGTGTATGATCAGCCACGTGATCAGTGCATGAGTGCCACGTGATCAGTGCATGATCAGTCACGTGATCAGTGTATGATCAGCCACGTGATCAGTGCATGATCAGCCACGTGATCAGTGCATGATCAGCCACGTGATCAGTGCATGATCAGTTACGTGATCAGTGCATGATCAGCACGTGATCAGTGCATGATCAGACACGTGATCAGTGCATGATCAGTCACGTGATCAGTGCATGATCAGCCACGTGATCAGTGCATGATCAATTACGTGATCAGTGCATGATCAGTCACGTGACCAGTGCATGGTAGCTACGTGATCATTGCATGATCAGCCACGTGATCAGTGCATGATAGCCACGTGATCAGTGCATGATCAGCCACGTGATCAGTGCATGATCAGTCACGTGATCAGTGCATGATCAGTCACGTGATCAGTGCATGATCATCCACGTGATCAGTGCATATGGAGTCATGTAGTCAGTGCATGATAGCCCGTGATCAGTGCATGATCAGTCCCGTGATCAGTGTATGATCAGCCACGTGATCAGTGCATGATAGCCACGTGATCAGTGCATGATCAGTCACGTGATCAGTGCATGATCAGTCACGTGATCAGTGTGTGATCAGCCACGTGAACAGTGCATGCTCAGTCACGTGATCAGGGCCTGCTGAGCTGCGTGATTACTGTCTGCTCATCTGCTTGACAATTGCCAGCTGAGCTGCACGATTCCTGCCTGTCATCTGCTTGACAATTGCCACCTGTGCTGCGTAATTCCTGCCTGCTCATCTACTTGATTATTGCCAGCTGAGCAGCATGATTTCTCAGAGCTGAGTTCCATGATTATAGCCTGCTGACTGATTCCTGCCTACTCAGCTCTTTGTTCATTGCCTCCAGAGGCACATGATCAGTGTGTGATACCAAACATGATCAGCACATGATCAGTCACATGATCAGTGCATGATAAGCCACGTGATCAGTGCATGATCAATTATGTGATCAGTGCATGATCAGTCATGTGACCAGTACATGGTAGCTGCGTGATCATTGCATGATCAGCCACGTGATCAGTGCATGATAGCCACGTGATCAGTGCATGATCAGTCACGTGATCAGTGCATGATCAGTCACGTGATCAGTGCATGATCAGTCACGTGATCAGTGCATGATCAATTACGTGATCAGTGCATGATCAGTCACGTGACCAGTGCATGGTAGCTACGTGATCAGTGCATGATCAGCCACGTGATCAGTGCATGATAGCCACGTGATCAGTGCATGATAGCCACGTGATCAGTGCATGATCAGTCACGTGATACGTGTGTGATCAGCCACGTGATCAGTGCATGATATCCACGTGATCAGTGCATGATAGCCACGTGATCAGTGCATGATCAGTCACGTGATCAGTGCATGATCAGTCACGTGATCAGTGCATGATCAGTCACGTGATCAGTGCATGATCAGCCACGTGATCAGTGCATGATAGCCACGTGATCAGTGCATGATCAGTCACGTGATCAGTGCATGATCAGTCACGTGATCAGTGCATGATCAGCCACGTGATCAGTGCATGATCAGCCACGTGATCAGTGCATGATCAGTCACGTGATCAGTGCATGATCAGCCACGTGATCAGTGCATGATCAGTCACGTGATCAGTGCATGATCAGTCACGTGATCAGTGCATGATCATTCACGTGATCAGTGCATGATCAGTCACGTGACCAGTATATGATAGCTACGTGATCATTGCATGACAGCCACGTGATCAGTGCATGATAGCCACGTGATCAGTGCATGATCAGTCACGTGATCAGTGTATGATCAGCCACGTGATCAGTGCATGATGCCACGTGATCAGTGCATGATCAGTTACGTGAGCAGTGCATGATCAGCCACGTGATCAGTGCATGATCAGACACGTGATCAGTGTATGATCAGCCACGTGATCAGTGCATGATATCCAAGTGATCAGTGCATGATCAATCACGTGATCAGTGTATGATCAGCCACGTGAACAGTGCATGCTCAGTCACGTGATCAGGGCCTGCTGAGCTGCGTGATTAGTGTCTGCTCATCTGCTTGACAATTGCCAGCTGAGCTGCACGATTCCTGCCTGTCATCTGCTTGACAATTGCCACCTGTGCTGCGTAATTCCTGCCTGCTCAGCCACTTGATTATTGCCAGCTGAGCAGCATGATATCTCAGATTTGAGTTCCATGATTATAGCCTGCTGACTGATTCCTGCCTACTCAGCTCTTTGTTCATTGCCTCCAGAGGCACATGATCAGTGTATGACACCAAACATGATCAGTGCATGATCAGTCACATGATCAGTGCATGATAAGCCACGTGATCAGTGCATGATCAGTCACGTGATCAGTGCATGATCAGCCACGTGATCAGTGCATGATCAGCCACGTGATCAGTGCATGATCAGTCACGTGATCAGTGCATGATCAGTCACGTGATCAGTGCATGATCAGTCACGTGATCAGTGCATGATCAGTCACGTGATCAGTGCATGATCAGTCACGTGACCAGTGCATGATAGCTACGTGATCATTGCATGATCATCCACGTGATCAGTGCATGATAGCCACGTGATCAGTGCATGATAGCCACGTGATCAGTGCATGATCAGTCACGTGATCAGTGCATGATCAGTCACGTGACCAGTACATGATCGCTTCATGATCAGTGCATGATCAGCCACGTGATCAGTGCATGATAGCCACGTGATCAGTGCATGATCAGTCACGTGATCAGTGCATGATCAGCCACGTGATCAGTGCATGATAGCCACGTGATCAGTGCATGATCAGTTACGTGAGCAGTGTATGATCAGCCACGTGATCAGTGCATGGTCAGACACGTGAACAGTGTATGATCAGCCACGTGATCAGTGCATGATATCCAAGTGATCAGTGCATGATCATCACGTGATCAGTGTATGATCAGCCACGTGAACAGTGCATGCTCAGTCACGTGATCAGGGCCTGCTGAGCTGCGTGATTACTGTCTGCTCATCTGCTTGACAATTGCCAGCTGAGCTGCACGATTCCTGCCTGTCATCTGCTTGACAATTGCCAGCTGTGCTGCGTAATTCCTGCCTGCTCAGCTGCTTGATTATTGCCAGCTGAGCAGCATGATTCCTCACAGCTGAGTTCCATGATTATTGCCTGCTGACTGTTTGATTCGTGCCTACTCAGCTCTTTGTTTATTGCCTCCAGAGGCACATGATCAGTGTATGATAGCAAACATGATCAGCGCATGATCAGTCACATGATCAGCGCCATTAAGTCACGTGATCACTACATGATAGTCATGTGATCAGTCCATGCTCAGTCACGGTATCAGTGCATGATCAGCCACGTGATCAGTGCATGATCTGTCACATGATTAGTGTATGATCATCCACGTGATCAGTGCATGGGCAGTCATGTGATCAGTGCATGATTAGACGTGATCAGTGCATGATCAGTCTCGTGATCAGTGCATGATAGCCACGTGATCAGTGCATGATCAGTCACCTGATGGGTGTATGATCATTCACGTGACCAGTACATGGTAGCTACATGATCAGTGCATGATCAGCCACGTGATCAGTGCATGATAGCCACGTGATCAGTGCATGATCAGTCACGTGATCAGTGCATGATCAGCCACGTGATCAGTGCATGATCAGTTACGTGATCAGTGCATGATCAGTCACGTGATCAGTGCATGATAGCTGCGTGATCAGTGCATGATCAGCCACGTGATCAGTGCATGATAGCCACGTGATCAGTGCATGATCAGTCACGTGATCAGTGCATGATCAGTCACGTGATCAGTGCATGATCAGCCACGTGATCAGTGCATGATCAATCACGTGATCAGTGCATGATCAGTCACGTGATCAGTGCATGATAGCTGCGTGATCAGTGCATGATCAGCCACGTGATCAGTGCATGATAGCCACGTGATCAGTGCATGATCAGCCACGTGATCAGTGCATGATAGCCACGTGATCAGTGCATGATCAGTTACGTGATCAGTGCATGATCAGTCACGTGATCAGTGCATGATAGCTGCGTGATCAGTGCATGATCAGCCACGTGATCAGTGCATGATAGCCACGTGATCAGTGCATGATCAGTCACGTGATCAGTGCATGATCAGTCACGTGATCAGTGCATGATCAGCCACGTGATCAGTGCATGATCAATTACGTGATCAGTGCATGATCAGTCACGTGATCAGTGCATGATAGCTGCGTGATCAGTGCATGATCAGCCACGTGATCAGTGCATGATAGCCACGTGATCAGTGCATGATCAGTCACGTGATCAGTGCATGATCAGTCACGTGATCAGTGCATGATCAGCCACGTGATCAGTGCATGATCATTACGTGATCAGTGCATGATCAGTCACGTGATCAGTGCATGGTAGCTACGTGATCAGTGCATGATCAGCCACGTGATCAGTGCATGATAGCCACGTGATCAGTGCATGATCAGTCACGTGATCAGTGTGTGATCAGCCACGTGATCAGTGCATGATATCCACGTGATCAGTGCATGATAGCCACGTGATCAGTGCATGATAGCCACGTGATCAGTGCATGATCAGTCACGTGATAGTGTGTGATCAGCCACGTGATCAGTGCATGATGAGTCACGTGATCAGTGCATGATCAATTACGTGATCAGTGCATGATCAGTCACGTGACCAGTACATGGTTTCTACGTGATCATTGCATGATCAGCCACGTGATCAGTGCATGATAGCCACGTGATCAGTGCATGATCAGTCACGTGATCAGTGCATGATCAGTCACGTGATCAGTGCATGATCATTTACGTGATCAGTGCATGATCAGTCACGTGACCAGTATATGGTAGCTCCGTGATCATTGCATGATCAGCCACGTGATCAGTGCATGATAGCCACGTGATCAGTGCATGATCAGTTACGTGATCAGTGTATGATCAGCCACGTGATCAGTGCATGAGTGCCACGTGATCAGTGCATGATCAGTCACGTGACAGTGTGATCAGCCACGTGATCAGTGCATGATCAGCCACGTGATCAGTGCATGATAGCCACGTGATCAGTGCATGATCAGTTACGTGATCAGTGTATGATCAGCCACGTGATCAGTGCATGATCAGACACGTGATCAGTGCATGATCAGCCACGTGATCAGTGCATGATCAGTCACGTGATCAGTGCATGATCAGTCACGTGATCAGTGCATGATCAGCCACGTGATCAGTGCATGATCAGTCACGTGATCAGTGCATGGTAGCTGCGTGATCATTGCATGATCAGCCACGTGAGCAGTGCATGATAGCCACGTGATCAGTGCATGATCAGTCACGTGATCAGTGCATGATCAGTCACGTGATCAGTGCATGATCATTTACGTGATCAGTGCATGATCAGTCACGTGATCAGTATATGGTAGCTACGTGATCATTGCATGACAGCCACGTGATCAGTGCATGATAGCCACGTGATCAGTGCATGAGTCACGTGATCAGTGCATGATCAGCCACGTGATCAGTGCATGATGCCACGTGATCAGTGCATGATCAGCCACGTGATCAGTGCATGATCAGTCACGTGATCAGTGCATGATCAGTCACGTGATCAGTGCATGATCAGCCACGTGATCAGTGCATGATCAGCCACGTGATCAGTGCATGATCAGCCACGTGATCAGTGCATGATCAGTCACGTGATCAGTGCATGATCAGTCACGTGACCAGTACATGGTAGCTACGTGATCATTGCATGATCAGCCACGTGAGTAGTGCATGATAGCCACGTGATCAGTGCATGATCAGTCACGTGATCAGTGCATGATCAGTCACGTGACCAGTGCATGGTAGCTGCGTGATCATGCATGATCAGCCACGTGATCAGTGCATGATAGCCACGTGATCAGTGCATGATCAGCCACGTGATCAGTGCATGATCAGTCACGTGATCAGTGCATGATCAGCCACGTGATCAGTGCATGATCAGCCACGTGATCAGTGCATGATCAGCCACGTGATCAGTGCATGATAGCCACGTGATCAGTGCATGATCAGTCACGTGATCAGTGCATGATCAGTCACGTGATCAGTGTATGATCAGCCACGTGATCAGTGCATGCTCAGTCACGTGATCAGTGCCTGCTGAGCTGCGTGATTACTGTCTGCTCATCTGCTTGACAATTGCCAGCTGTGCTGCGTAATTCCTGCCTGCTCATCTGCTTGATTATTGCCAGCTGAGCAGCATGATTTCTCAGAGCTGAGTTCCATGATTATAGCCTGCTGACTGATTCCTGCCTACTCAGCTCTATGTTCATTGCCTCCAGAGGCACATGATCAGTGTATGACACCAAACATGATCAGTGCATGATCAGTCACATGATCAGTGCATGATAAGCCAGTGATCAGTGCATGATCAATTACGTGATCAGTGCATGATCAGTCACGTGATCAGTGCATGGTAGCTGCGTGATCAGTGCATGATCAGTCACGTGATCAGTGCATGATCAGTCACGTGATCAGTGCATGATCAGTCACGTGATCAGTGCATGATCAGTCACGTGATCAGTGCATGATAGCTACGTGATCAGTGCATGATCAGCCACGTGATCAGTGCATGATAGCCACGTGATCAGTGCATGATAGCCACGTGATCAGTGCATGATCAGTCACGTGATAGTGCATGATCAGCCACGTGATCAGTGCATGATATCCACGTGATCAGTGCATGATAGCCACGTGATCAGTGCATGATCAGTCACGTGATCAGTGCATGATCAGTCACGTGATCAGTGCATGATCAGCCACGTGATCAGTGCATGATCAGCCACGTGATCAGTGCATGATCAATTACGTGATCAGTGCATGATCAGTCACGTGATCAGTGCATGGTAGCTACGTGATCATTGCATGATCAGCCACGTGATCAGTGCATGATAGCCACGTGATCAGTGCATGATAGCCACGTGATCAGTGCATGATCAGTCACGTGATCATGTGTGATCAGCCACGTGATCAGTGCATGATCAGCCACGTGATCAGTGCATGATCAGTCACGTGATCAGTGCATGATCAGTCACGTGATCAGTGCATGATCAGTCACGTGATCAGTGCATGATCAGCCACGTGATCAGTGCATGATAGCCACGTGATCAGTGCATGATCAGCCACGTGATCAGTGCATGATCAGTCACGTGATCAGTGCATGATCAGCCACGTGATCAGTGCATGATCAGCCACGTGATCAGTGCATGATAGCCACGTGATCAGTGCATGATCAGTCACGTGATCAGTGCATGATCAGTCACGTGATCAGTGCATGATCATTCACGTGATCAGTGCATGATCAGTCACGTGACCAGTATATGGTAGCTACGTGATCATTCCATGACAGCCACGTGAGCAGTGCATGATAGCCACGTGATGTGTGCATGATCAGTTACGTGAGCAGTGTATGATCAGCCACGTGATCAGTGCATGAGTGCCACGTGATCAGTGCATGATATGTCACGTGACAGTGTGTGATCAGCCACGTGATCAGTGCATGTCAGCCACGTGATCAGTGCATGATAGCCACGTGATCAGTGCATGATCAGTTACGTGATCAGTGCATGATCAGCCACGTGATCAGTGCATGGTCAGACACGTGATCAGTGTATGATCAGCCACGTGATCAGTGCATGATCAGTCACGTGATCAGTGCATGATCAGCACGTGATCAGTGCATGATCAGCCACGTGATCAGTGCATGATCAGTCACGTGATCAGTGCATGATCAGCCACGTGATCAGTGCATGATCAATTACGTGATCAGTGCATGATCAGTCACGTGATCAGTGCATGGTAGCTACGTGATCAGTGCATGATCAGCCACGTGATCAGTGCATGATCAGCCACGTGATCAGTGCATGATCAGCCACGTGATCAGTGCATGATAGCCACGTGATCAGTGCATGATCAGTCACGTGATCAGTGCATGATCAGCCACGTGATCAGTGCATGATATCCACGTGATCAGTGCATGATAGCCACGTGATCAGTGCATGATCAGTCACGTGATCAGTGCATGATCAGTCACGTGATCAGTGTGTGATCAGCCACGTGATCAGTGCATGATCAGCCACGTGATCAGTGCATGATCAATCACGTGATCAGTGCATGATCAGTCACGTGATCAGTGCATGGTAGCTACGTGATCATTGCATGATCAGCCACGTGATCAGTGCATGATAGCCACGTGATCAGTGCATGATAGCCACGTGATCAGTGCATGATCAGTCACGTGATCATGTGTGATCAGCCACGTGATCAGTGCATGATCAGCCACGTGATCAGTGCATGATCAGTCACGTGATCAGTGCATGATCAGTCACGTGATCAGTGCATGATCAGTCACGTGATCAGTGCATGATCAGCCACGTGATCAGTGCATGATAGCCACGTGATCAGTGCATGATCAGCCACGTGATCAGTGCATGATCAGTCACGTGATCAGTGCATGATCAGCCACGTGATCAGTGCATGATCAGCCACGTGATCAGTGCATGATAGCCACGTGATCAGTGCATGATCAGTCACGTGATCAGTGCATGATCAGTCACGTGATCAGTGCATGATCATTCACGTGATCAGTGCATGATCAGTCACGTGACCAGTATATGGTAGCCGTGATCATTGCATGACAGCCACGTGATCAGTGCATGATAGCCACGTGATCAGTGCATGATCAGTCACGTGATCAGTGTATGATCAGCCACGTGATCAGTGCATGAGTGCCACGTGATCAGTGCATGATAGTCACGTGACAGTGTGTGATCAGCCACGTGATCAGTGCATGATCAGCCACGTGATCAGTGCATGATAGCCACGTGATCAGTGCATGATCAGTCACGTGATCAGTGCATGATCAGCCACGTGATCAGTGCATGATCAGCCACGTGATCAGTGCATGATCAGCCACGTGATCAGTGCATGATCAGTCACGTGATCAGTGCATGATCAGCACGTGATCAGTGCATGATCAGCCACGTGATCAGTGCATGATCAGTCACGTGATCAGTGCATGATCAGCCACGTGATCAGTGCATGATCAATTACGTGATCAGTGCATGATCAGTCACGTGACCAGTACATGGTAGCTACGTGATCATTGCATGATCAGCCACGTGAGCAGTGCATGATAGCCACGTGATCAGTGCATGATCAGCCACGTGATCAGTGCATGATCAGTCACGTGATCAGTGCATGATCAGTCACGTGATCAGTGCATGATCAGCCACGTGATCAGTGCATGATCAGTCATGTGATCAGTGCATGATAGCCCGTGATCAGTGCATGATCAGTCCCGTGATCAGTGCATGATCAGCCACGTGATCAGTGCATGATCAGCCACGTGATCAGTGCATGATCAGTCACGTGATCAGTGCATGATCAGTCACGTGATCAGTGTATGATCAGCCACGTGAACAGTGCATGCTCAGTCACGTGATCAGGGCCTGCTGAGCTGCGTGATTACTGTCTGCTCATCTGCTTGACAATTGCCAGCTGAGCTGCACGATTCCTGCCTGTCATCTGCTTGACAATTGCCAGCTGTGCTGCGTAATTCCTGCCTGCTCAGCTGCTTGATTATTGCCAGCTGAGCAGCATGATTTCTCACAGCTGAGTTCCATGATTATAGCCTGCTGACTGATTCGTGCCTACTCAGCTCTTTGTTCATTGCCTCCAGAGGCACATGATCAGTGTATGATACCAAACATGATCAGCACATGATCAGTCACATGATCAGTGCATGATAAGCCACGTGATCAGTGCATGATCAGTTATGTGATCAGTGCATGATCAGTCACGTGACCAGTGCATGGTAGCTGCGTGATCAGTGCATGATCAGCCACGTGATCAGTGCATGATAGCCACGTGATCAGTGCATGATCAGTCACGTGATCAGTGCATGATCAGTCACGTGATCAGTGCATGATCAGTCACGTGATCAGTGCATGATCAGTCACGTGATCAGTGCATGATCAGTCACGTGACCAGTGCATGGTAGCTACGTGATCATTGCATGATCAGCCACGTGATCAGTGCATGATAGCCACGTGATCAGTGCATGATAGCCACGTGATCAGTGCATGATCAGTCACGTGATCAGTGCATGATCAGCCACGTGATCAGTGCATGATAGCCACGTGATCAGTGCATGATAGCCACGTGATCAGTGCATGATCAGTCACGTGATCAGTGCATGATCAGTCACGTGATCAGTGCATGATCAGTCACGTGATCAGTGCATGATCAGCCACGTGATCAGTGCATGATAGCCACGTGATCAGTGCATGATCAGTCACGTGATCAGTGCATGATCAGTCACGTGATCAGTGCATGATCAGCCACGTGATCAGTGCATGATCAGCCACGTGATCAGTGCATGATAGCCACGTGATCAGTGCATGATCAGTCACGTGATCATGTGTGATCAGCCACGTGATCAGTGCATGATCAGCCACGTGATCAGTGCATGATCATTCACGTGATCAGTGCATGATCAGTCACGTGATCAGTGCATGATCAGTCACGTGATCAGTGCATGATCAGCCACGTGATCAGTGCATGATAGCCACGTGATCAGTGCATGATCAGCCACGTGATCAGTGCATGATCAGTCACGTGATCAGTGCATGATCAGCCACGTGATCAGTGCATGATCAGCCACGTGATCAGTGCATGATAGCCACGTGATCAGTGCATGATCAGTCACGTGATCAGTGCATGATCAGTCACGTGATCAGTGCATGATCAGTCACGTGATCAGTGCATGATCAATTACGTGATCAGTGCATGATCAGTCACGTGACAGTGCATGATAGCTACGTGATCAGTGCATGATCAGCCACGTGATCAGTGCATGATAGCCACGTGATCAGTGCATGATAGCCACGTGATCAGTGCATGATCAGTCACGTGATAGTGTGTGATCAGCCACGTGATCAGTGCATGATATCCACGTGATCAGTGCATGATAGCCACGTGATCAGTGCATGATCAGTCACGTGATCAGTGCATGATCAGTCACGTGATCAGTGCATGATCAGTCACGTGATCAGTGCATGATCAGCCACGTGATCAGTGCATGATAGCCACGTGATCAGTGCATGATCAGTCACGTGATCAGTGCATGATCAGTCACGTGATCAGTGCATGATCAGCCACGTGATCAGTGCATGATCAGCCACGTGATCAGTGCATGATCAGTCACGTGATCAGTGCATGATCAGCCACGTGATCAGTGCATGATCAGTCACGTGATCAGTGCATGATCAGTCACGTGATCAGTGCATGATCATTCACGTGATCAGTGCATGATCAGTCACGTGATCAGTGCATGATAGCTACGTGATCATTGCATGATCAGCCACGTGATCAGTGCATGATAGCCACGTGATCAGTGCATGATCAGTCACGTGATCAGTGCATGATCAGCCACGTGATCAGTGCATGATGCCACGTGATCAGTGCATGATCAGTTACGTGATCAGTGCATGATCAGCCACGTGATCAGTGCATGGTCAGACACGTGATCAGTGTATGATCAGCCACGTGATCAGTGCATGATATCCACGTGATCAGTGCATGATCAGTCACGTGATCAGTGTATGATCAGCCACGTGAACAGTGCATGCTCAGTCACGTGATCAGGGCCTGCTGAGCTGCGTGATTAGTGTCTGCTCATCTGCTTGACAATTGCCAGCTGAGCTGCACGATTCCTGCCTGTCATCTGCTTGACAATTGCCACCTGTGCTGCGTAATTCCTGCCTGCTCAGCCACTTGATTATTGCCAGCTGAGCAGCATGATATCTCAGAGCTGAGTTCCATGATTATAGCCTGCTGACTGATTCCTGCCTACTCAGCTCTATGTTCATTGCCTCCAGAGGCACATGATCAGTGTATGACACCAAACATGATCAGCACATGATCAGTCACATGATCAGTGCATGATAAGCCACGTGATCAGTGCATGATCAGTCACGTGATCAGTGCATGATCAGCCACGTGATCAGTGCATGATCAGCCACGTGATCAGTGCATGATCAGTCACGTGATCAGTGCATGATCAGTCACGTGATCAGTGCATGATCAGTCACGTGATCAGTGCATGATCAGTCACGTGATCAGTGCATGATCAGTCACGTGATCAGTGCATGATAGCTACGTGATCAGTGCATGATCATCCACGTGATCAGTGCATGATAGCCACGTGATCAGTGCATGATAGCCACGTGATCAGTGCATGATCAGTCACGTGATCAGTGCATGATCAGTCACGTGACAGTACATGATCAGCCACGTGATCAGTGCATGATCAGCCACGTGATCAGTGCATGATAGCCACGTGATCAGTGCATGATCAGTCACGTGATCAGTGCATGATCAGCCACGTGATCAGTGCATGATAGCCACGTGATCAGTGCATGATCAGTTACGTGAGCAGTGTATGATCAGCCACGTGATCAGTGCATGGTCAGACACGTGAACAGTGTATGATCAGCCACGTGATCAGTGCATGATATCCAAGTGATCAGTGCATGATCAATCACGTGATCAGTGTATGATCAGCCACGTGAACAGTGCATGCTCAGTCACGTGATCAGGGCCTGCTGAGCTGCGTGATTACTGTCTGCTCATCTGCTTGACAATTGCCAGCTGAGCTGCACGATTCCTGCCTGTCATCTGCTTGACAATTGCCAGCTGTGCTGCGTAATTCCTGCCTGCTCAGCTGCTTGATTATTGCCAGCTGAGCAGCATGATTCCTCACAGCTGAGTTCCATGATTATTGCCTGCTGACTGTTTGATTCGTGCCTACTCAGCTCTTTGTTTATTGCCTCCAGAGGCACATGATCAGTGTATGATAGCAAACATGATCAGCGCATGATCAGTCACATGATCAGCGCCATTAAGTCACGTGATCACTACATGATAGTCATGTGATCAGTCCATGCTCAGTCACGGTATCAGTGCATGATCAGCCACGTGATCAGTGCATGATCTGTCACATGATTAGTGTATGATCATCCACGTGATCAGTGCATGGGCAGTCATGTGATCAGTGCATGATTAGACGTGATCAGTGCATGATCAGTCTCGTGATCAGTGCATGATAGCCACGTGATCAGTGCATGATCAGTCACCTGATGGGTGTATGATCATTCACGTGACCAGTACATGGTAGCTACATGATCAGTGCATGATCAGCCACGTGATCAGTGCATGATAGCCACGTGATCAGTGCATGATCAGCCACGTGATCAGTGCATGATCAGCCACGTGATCAGTGCATGATCAATTACGTGATCAGTGCATGATCAGTCACGTGATCAGTGCATGATAGCTGCGTGATCAGTGCATGATCAGCCACGTGATCAGTGCATGATAGCCACGTGATCAGTGCATGATCAGTCACGTGATCAGTGCATGATCAGTCACGTGATCAGTGCATGATCAGCCACGTGATCAGTGCATGATCAATTACGTGATCAGTGCATGATCAGTCACGTGATCAGTGCATGATAGCTACGTGATCAGTGCATGATCAGCCACGTGATCAGTGCATGATAGCCACGTGATCAGTGCATGATCAGCCACGTGATCAGTGCATGATCAGCCACGTGATCAGTGCATGATCAGTTACGTGATCAGTGCATGATCAGTCACGTGATCAGTGCATGATAGCTGCGTGATCAGTGCATGATCAGCCACGTGATCAGTGCATGATAGCCACGTGATCAGTGCATGATCAGTCACGTGATCAGTGCATGATCAGTCACGTGATCAGTGCATGATCAGCCACGTGATCAGTGCATGATCAATTACGTGATCAGTGCATGATCAGTCACGTGATCAGTGCATGGTAGCTGCGTGATCAGTGCATGATCAGCCACGTGAGCAGTGCATGATAGCCACGTGATCAGTGCATGATCAGTCACGTGATCAGTGCATGATCAGTCACGTGATCAGTGCATGATCAGCCACGTGATCAGTGCATGATCATTACGTGATCAGTGCATGATCAGTCACGTGATCAGTGCATGGTAGCTACGTGATCAGTGCATGATCAGCCACGTGATCAGTGCATGATAGCCACGTGATCAGTGCATGATCAGTCACGTGATCGTGTGTGATCAGCCACGTGATCAGTGCATGATATCCACGTGATCAGTGCATGATAGCCACGTGATCAGTGCATGATAGCCACGTGATCAGTGCATGATCAGTCACGTGATAGTGTGTGATCAGCCACGTGATCAGTGCATGATCAGCCACGTGATCAGTGCATGATCAATTACGTGATCAGTGCATGATCAGTCACGTGACCAGTACATGGTTGCTACGTGATCATTGCATGATCAGCCACGTGATCAGTGCATGATAGCCACGTGATCAGTGCATGATCAGTCACGTGATCAGTGCATGATCAGTCACGTGATCAGTGCATGATCATTTACGTGATCAGTGCATGATCAGTCACGTGACCAGTATATGGTAGCTCCGTGATCATTGCATGATCAGCCACGTGAGCAGTGCATGATAGCCACGTGATCAGTGCATGATCAGTTACGTGATCAGTGTATGATCAGCCACGTGATCAGTGCATGAGTGCCACGTGATCAGTGCATGATCAGTCACGTGACAGTGTGATCAGCCACGTGATCAGTGCATGATCAGCCACGTGATCAGTGCATGATAGCCACGTGATCAGTGCATGATCAGTCACGTGATCAGTGCATGATCAGCCACGTGATCAGTGCATGATCAGACACGTGATCAGTGCATGATCAGCCACGTGATCAGTGCATGATCAGTCACGTGATCAGTGCATGATCAGTCACGTGATCAGTGCATGATCAGCCACGTGATCAGTGCATGATCAGTCACGTGATCAGTGCATGGTAGCTGCGTGATCATTGCATGATCAGCCACGTGAGCAGTGCATGATAGCCACGTGATCAGTGCATGATCAGTCACGTGATCAGTGCATGATCAGTCACGTGATCAGTGCATGATCATTTACGTGATCAGTGCATGATCAGTCACGTGACCAGTATATGGTAGCTACGTGATCATTGCATGACAGCCACGTGATCAGTGCATGATAGCCACGTGATCAGTGCATGAGTCACGTGATCAGTGCATGATCAGCCACGTGATCAGTGCATGATGCCACGTGATCAGTGCATGATAGTCACGTGATCAGTGTGTGATCAGCCACGTGATCAGTGCATGATCAGCCACGTGATCAGTGCATGATCAGTCACGTGATCAGTGCATGATCAGTCACGTGATCAGTGCATGATCAGCCACGTGATCAGTGCATGATCAGCCACGTGATCAGTGCATGATCAGCCACGTGATCAGTGCATGATCAGTCACGTGATCAGTGCATGATCATTCACGTGACCAGTACATGGTAGCTACATGATCATTGCATGATCAGCCACGTGATAGTGCATGATAGCCACGTGATCAGTGCATGATCAGTCACGTGATCAGTGCATGATCAGTCACGTGACCAGTGCATGGTAGCTGCGTGATCATGCATGATCAGCCACGTGATCAGTGCATGATAGCCACGTGATCAGTGCATGATCAGACACGTGATCAGTGCATGATCAGTCACGTGATCAGTGCATGATCAGCCACGTGATCAGTGCATGATCAGCCACGTGATCAGTGCATGATCAGCCACGTGATCAGTGCATGATAGCCACGTGATCAGTGCATGATCAGTCACGTGATCAGTGCATGATCAGTCACGTGATCAGTGTGTGATCAGCCACGTGATCAGTGCATGCTCAGTCACGTGATCAGTGCCTGCTGAGCTGCGTGATTACTGTCTGCTCATCTGCTTGACAATTGCCAGCTGTGCTGCGTAATTCCTGCCTGCTCATCTACTTGATTATTGCCAGCTGAGCAGCATGATTTCTCAGAGCTGAGTTCCATGATTATAGCCTGCTGACTGATTCCTGCCTACTCAGCTCTATGTTCATTGCCTCCAGAGGCACATGATCAGTGTGTGACACCAAACATGATCAGCACATGATCAGTCACATGATCAGTGCATGATAAGCCAGTGATCAGTGCATGATCAATTACGTGATCAGTGCATGATCAGTCACGTGATCAGTGCATGGTAGCTGCGTGATCAGTGCATGATCAGTCACGTGATCAGTGCATGATCAGTCACGTGATCAGTGCATGATCAGTCACGTGATCAGTGCATGATCAGTCACGTGATCAGTGCATGATAGCTACGTGATCAGTGCATGATCAGCCACGTGATCAGTGCATGATAGCCACGTGATCAGTGCATGATAGCCACGTGATCAGTGCATGATCAGTCACGTGATAGTGTGTGATCAGCCACGTGATCAGTGCATGATATCCACGTGATCAGTGCATGATAGCCACGTGATCAGTGCATGATCAGTCACGTGATCAGTGCATGATCAGTCACGTGATAGTGTGTGATCAGCCACGTGATCAGTGCATGATGAGCCACGTGATCAGTGCATGATCAATTACGTGATCAGTGCATGATCAGTCACGTGACCAGTACATGGTAGCTACGTGATCATTGCATGATCAGCCACGTGATCAGTGCATGATAGCCACGTGATCAGTGCATGATCAGCCACGTGATCAGTGCATGATCAGTCACGTGATCATGTGTGATCAGCCACGTGATCAGTGCATGATCAGCCACGTGATCAGTGCATGATCAGTCACGTGATCAGTGCATGATCAGTCACGTGATCAGTGCATGATCAGTCACGTGATCAGTGCATGATCAGCCACGTGATCAGTGCATGATAGCCACGTGATCAGTGCATGATCAGCCACGTGATCAGTGCATGATCAGTCACGTGATCAGTGCATGATCAGCACGTGATCAGTGCATGATCAGCCACGTGATCAGTGCATGATAGCCACGTGATCAGTGCATGATCAGTCACGTGATCAGTGCATGATCAGTCACGTGATCAGTGCATGATCATTCACGTGATCAGTGCATGATCAGTCACGTGACCAGTATATGGTAGCCGTGATCATTGCATGACAGCCACGTGATCAGTGCATGATAGCCACGTGATCAGTGCATGATCAGTCACGTGATCAGTGTATGATCAGCCACGTGATCAGTGCATGAGTGCCACGTGATCAGTGCATGATAGTCACGTGACAGTGTGTGATCAGCCACGTGATCAGTGCATGTCAGCCACGTGATCAGTGCATGATAGCCACGTGATCAGTGCATGATCAGTCACGTGATCAGTGCATGATCAGCCACGTGATCAGTGCATGATCAGACACGTGATCAGTGCATGATCAGCCACGTGATCAGTGCATGATCAGTCACGTGATCAGTGCATGATCAGCACGTGATCAGTGCATGATCAGTCACGTGATCAGTGCATGATCAGTCACGTGATCAGTGCATGATCAGCCACGTGATCAGTGCATGATCAATTACGTGATCAGTGCATGATCAGTCACGTGACCAGTGCATGGTAGCTACGTGATCATTGCATGATCAGCCACGTGAGCAGTGCATGATAGCCACGTGATCAGTGCATGATCAGCCACGTGATCAGTGCATGATCAGTCACGTGATCAGTGCATGATCAGTCACGTGATCAGTGCATGATCAGCCACGTGATCAGTGCATGATCAGTCATGTATCAGTGCATGATAGCCCGTGATCAGTGCATGATCAGTCCCGTGATCAGTGCATGATCAGCCACGTGATCAGTGCATGATAGCCACGTGATCAGTGCATGATCAGTCACGTGATCAGTGCATGATCAGTCACGTGATCAGTGTATGATCAGCCACGTGAACAGTGCATGCTCAGTCACGTGATCAGGGCCTGCTGAGCTGCGTGATTACTGTCTGCTCATCTGCTTGACAATTGCCAGCTGAGCTGCACGATTCCTGCCTGTCATCTGCTTGACAATTGCCACCTGTGCTGCGTAATTCCTGCCTGCTCAGCTGCTTGATTATTGCCAGCTGAGCAGCATGATTTCTCAGAGCTGAGTTCCATGATTATAGCCTGCTGACTGATTCCTGCCTACTCAGCTCTTTGTTCATTGCCTCCAGAGGCACATGATCAGTGTATGACACCAAACATGATCAGCACATGATCAGTCACATGATCAGTGCATGATAAGCCACGTGATCAGTGCATGATCAGTTATGTGATCAGTGCATGATCAGTCACGTGACCAGTACATGGTAGCTGCGTGATCAGTGCATGATCAGCCACGTGATCAGTGCATGATAGCCACGTGATCAGTGCATGATCAGTCACGTGATCAGTGCATGATCAGTCACGTGATCAGTGCATGATCAGTCACGTGATCAGTGCATGATCAGTCACCTGATCAGTGCATGATCAGTCACGTGACCAGTGCATGGTAGCTACGTGATCAGTGCATGATCAGCCACGTGATCAGTGCATGATAGCCACGTGATCAGTGCATGATAGCCACGTGATCAGTGCATGATCAGTCACGTGATAGTGTGTGATCAGCCACGTGATCAGTGCATGATAGCCACGTGATCAGTGCATGATAGCCACGTGATCAGTGCATGATCAGTCACGTGATCAGTGCATGATCAGTCACGTGATCAGTGCATGATCAGTCACGTGATCAGTGCATGATCAGCCACGTGATCAGTGCATGATAGCCACGTGATCAGTGCATGATCAGTCACGTGATCAGTGCATGATCAGCCACGTGATCAGTGCATGATCAGCCACGTGATCAGTGCATGATAGCCACGTGATCAGTGCATGATCAGTCACGTGATCATGTGTGATCAGCCACGTGATCAGTGCATGATCAGCCACGTGATCAGTGCATGATCAGTCACGTGATCAGTGCATGATCAGTCACGTGATCAGTGCATGATCAGTCACGTGATCAGTGCATGATCAGCCACGTGATCAGTGCATGATAGCCACGTGATCAGTGCATGATCAGCCACGTGATCAGTGCATGATCAGTCACGTGATCAGTGCATGATCAGCCACGTGATCAGTGCATGATCAGCCACGTGATCAGTGCATGATAGCCACGTGATCAGTGCATGATCAGTCACGTGATCAGTGCATGATCAGTCACGTGATCAGTGCATGATCATTCACGTGATCAGTGCATGATCAGTCACGTGACCAGTATATGGTAGCTACGTGATCATTGCATGACAGCCACGTGAGCAGTGCATGATAGCCACGTGATCAGTGCATGATCAGTTACGTGATCAGTGTATGATCAGCCACGTGATCAGTGCATGAGTGCCACGTGATCAGTGCATGATAGTCACGTGACAGTGTGTGATCAGCCACGTGATCAGTGCATGTCAGCCACGTGATCAGTGCATGATAGCCACGTGATCAGTGCATGATCAGTTACGTGATCAGTGCATGATCAGCCACGTGATCAGTGCATGATCAGACACGTGATCAGTGCATGATCAGCCACGTGATCAGTGCATGATCAGTCACGTGATCAGTGCATGATCAGCACGTGATCAGTGCATGATCAGTCACGTGATCAGTGCATGATCAGTCACGTGATCAGTGCATGATCAGCCACGTGATCAGTGCATGATCAATTACGTGATCAGTGCATGATCAGTCACGTGACCAGTGCATGGTAGCTACGTGATCATTGCATGATCAGCCACGTGAGCAGTGCATGATAGCCACGTGATCAGTGCATGATCAGCCACGTGATCAGTGCATGATCAGTCACGTGATCAGTGCATGATCAGTCACGTGATCAGTGCATGATCAGCCACGTGATCAGTGCATGATCAGTCATGTATCAGTGCATGATAGCCCGTGATCAGTGCATGATCAGTCCCGTGATCAGTGTATGATCAGCCACGTGATCAGTGCATGATCAGCCACGTGATCAGTGCATGATCAGTCACGTGATCAGTGCATGATCAGTCACGTGATCAGTGTATGATCAGCCACGTGAACAGTGCATGCTCAGTCACGTGATCAGGGCCTGCTGAGCTGCGTGATTACTGTCTGCTCATCTGCTTGACAATTGCCAGCTGAGCTGCACGATTCCTGCCTGTCATCTGCTTGACAATTGCCACCTGTGCTGCGTAATTCCTGCCTGCTCAGCTGCTTGATTATTGCCAGCTGAGCAGCATGATTTCTCAGAGCTGAGTTCCATGATTATTGCCTGCTGACTGATTCGTGCCTACTCAGCTCTTTGTTCATTGCCTCCAGAGGCACATGATCAGTGTATGATACCAAACATGATCAGCACATGATCAGTCACATGATCAGTGCATGATAAGCCACGTGATCAGTGCATGATCAGTCATGTGATCAGTGCATGATCAGTCATGTGATCAGTGCATGGTAGCTGCGTGATCAGTGCATGATCAGCCACGTGATCAGTGCATGATAGCCACGTGATCAGTGCATGATCAGTCACGTGATCAGTGCATGATCAGTCACGTGATCAGTGCATGATCAGTCACGTGATCAGTGCATGATCAATCACCTGATCAGTGCATGATCAGTCACGTGACAGTGCATGGTAGCTACGTGATCATTGCATGATCAGCCACGTGATCAGTGCATGATAGCCACGTGATCAGTGCATGATAGCCACGTGATCAGTGCATGATCAGTCACGTGATACGTGTGTGATCAGCCACGTGATCAGTGCATGATATCCACGTGATCAGTGCATGATAGCCACGTGATCAGTGCATGATCAGTCACGTGATCAGTGCATGATCAGTCACGTGATCAGTGCATGATCAGTCACGTGATCAGTGCATGATCAGCCACGTGATCAGTGCATGATAGCCACGTGATCAGTGCATGATCAGTCACGTGATCAGTGCATGATCAGTCACGTGATCAGTGCATGATCAGCCACGTGATCAGTGCATGATCAGCCACGTGATCAGTGCATGATCAGTCACGTGATCAGTGCATGATCAGCCACGTGATCAGTGCATGATCAGTCACGTGATCAGTGCATGATCAGTCACGTGATCAGTGCATGATCATTGACGTGATCAGTGCATGATCAGTCACGTGACCAGTATATGGTAGCTACGTGATCATTGCATGACAGCCACGTGATCAGTGCATGATAGCCACGTGATCAGTGCATGATCAGTCACGTGATCAGTGCATGATCAGCCACGTGATCAGTGCATGATGCCACGTGATCAGTGCATGATCAGTTACGTGAGCAGTGTATGATCAGCCACGTGATCAGTGCATGGTCAGACACGTGAACAGTGTATGATCAGCCACGTGATCAGTGCATGATATCCAAGTGATCAGTGCATGATCAGTCACGTGATCAGTGTATGATCAGCCACGTGAACAGTGCATGCTCAGTCACGTGATCAGGGCCTGCTGAGCTGCGTGATTACTGTCTGCTCATCTGCTTGACAATTGCCAGCTGAGCTGCACGATTCCTGCCTGTCATCTGCTTGACAATTGCCAGCTGTGCTGCGTAATTCCTGCCTGCTCAGCTGCTTGATTATTGCCAGCTGAGCAGCATGATTCTCAGAGCTGAGTTCCATGATTATTGCCTGCTGACTGATTCGTGCCTACTCAGCTCTTTGTTCATTGCCTCCAGAGGCACATGATCAGTGTATGATACCAAACATGATCAGCACATGATCAGTCACATGATCAGTGCATGATAAGCCACGTGATCAGTGCATGATCAGTCATGTGATCAGTGCATGATCAGCCACGTGATCAGTGCATGATAGCCACGTGATCAGTGCATGATCAGTCACGTGA
This sequence comes from Bos javanicus, assembly GCF_032452875.1. NCBI lineage: Eukaryota > Metazoa > Chordata > Mammalia > Artiodactyla > Bovidae > Bos > Bos javanicus. The sequence goes on along the minus strand of NW_026893751.1, from coordinate 158,332 downwards.
TCAGTGCATGATCAGTCACGTGATCAGTGCATGATCAGTCACGTGATCAGTGCATGATCAGTCACGTGATCAGTGCATGATCAGTCACGTGATCAGTGCATGGTAGCTACGTGATCAGTGCATGATCAGCCACGTGATCAGTGCATGATAGCCACGTGATCAGTGCATTCAGCCACGTGATCAGTGCATGATCAGTCACGTGATCAGTGCATGATCAGTCACGTGACAGTACATGATCGCTTCATGATCAGTGCATGATCAGCCACGTGATCAGTGCATGATAGCCACGTGATCAGTGCATGATCAGTCACGTGATCAGTGCATGATCAGTCACGTGATCAGTGCATGATAGCCACGTGATCAGTGCATGATCAGTCACGTGATCAGTGCATGATCAGCCACGTGATCAGTGCATGATCAGTCACGTGATCAGTGCATGATCAGCCACGTGATCAGTGCATGATAGCCACGTGATCAGTGCATGATCAGTCACGTGATCAGTGCATGATCAGCCACGTGATCAGTGCATGATAGCCACGTGATCAGTGCATGATCAGCCACGTGATCAGTGCATGATCAGTCACGTGATCAGTGCATGATAGCCACGTGATCAGTGCATGATCAGCCACGTGATCAGTGCATGATCAGCCACGTGATCAGTGCATGATATCCAAGTGATCAGTGCATGATCAGTCACGTGATCAGTGTATGATCAGCCACGTGAACAGTGCATGCTCAGTCACGTGATCAGGGCCTGCTGAGCTGCGTGATTACTGTCTGCTCATCTGCTTGACAATTGCCAGCTGAGCTGCACGATTCCTGCCTGTCATCTGCTTGACAATTGCCAGCTGTGCTGCGTAATTCCTGCCTGCTCAGCTGCTTGATTATTGCCAGCTGAGCAGCATGATTCCTCACAGCTGAGTTCCATGATTATTGCCTGCTGACTGTTTGATTCGTGCCTACTCAGCTCTTTGTTTATTGCCTCCAGAGGCACATGATCAGTGTATGATAGCAAACATGATCAGCGCATGATCAGTCACATGATCAGCGCCATTAAGTCACGTGATCACTACATGATAGTCATGTGATCAGTCCATGCTCAGTCACGGTCAGTGCATGATCAGCCACGTGATCAGTGCATGATCTGTCACATGATTAGTGTATGATCATCCACGTGATCAGTGCATGGGCAGTCATGTGATCAGTGCATGATTAGACGTGATCAGTGCATGATCAGTCTCGTGATCAGTGCATGATAGCCACGTGATCAGTGCATGATCAGTCACCTGATGGGTGTATGATCATTCACGTGACCAGTACATGGTAGCTACATGATCAGTGCATGATCAGCCACGTGATCAGTGCATGATAGCCACGTGATCAGTGCATGATCAGCCACGTGATCAGTGCATGATCAGCCACATGATCAGTGCATGATCAATTACGTGATCAGTGCATGATCAGTCACGTGATCAGTGCATGGTAGCTGCGTGATCAGTGCATGATCAGCCACGTGATCAGTGCATGATAGCCACGTGATCAGTGCATGATCAGTCACGTGATCAGTGCATGATCAGTCACGTGATCAGTGCATGATCAGCCACGTGATCAGTGCATGATCAATTACGTGATCAGTGCATGATCAGTCACGTGATCAGTGCATGATAGCTGCGTGATCAGTGCATGATCAGCCACGTGAGCAGTGCATGATAGCCACGTGATCAGTGCATGATCAGTCACGTGATCAGTGCATGATCAGTCACGTGATCAGTGCATGATCAGCCACGTGATCAGTGCATGATCATTACGTGATCAGTGCATGATCAGTCACGTGACCAGTGCATGGTAGCTACGTGATCATTGCATGATCAGCCACGTGATCAGTGCATGATAGCCACGTGATCAGTGCATGATCAGTCATGTGATCGTGTGTGATCAGCCACGTGATCAGTGCATGATATCCACGTGATCAGTGCATGATAGCCACGTGATCAGTGCATGATAGCCACGTGATCAGTGCATGATCAGTCACGTGATAGTGTGTGATCAGCCACGTGATCAGTGCATGATGAGCCACGTGATCAGTGCATGATCAATTACGTGATCAGTGCATGATCAGTCACGTGACCAGTACATGGTTGCTACGTGATCATTGCATGATCAGCCACGTGAGCAGTGCATGATAGCCACGTGATCAGTGCATGATCAGTCACGTGATCAGTGCATGATCAGTCACGTGAACAGTGCATGATCATTTACGTGATCTGTGCATGATCAGTCACGTGACCAGTATATGGTAGCTCCGTGATCATTGCATGATCAGCCACGTGAGCAGTGCATGATAGCCACGTGATGTGTGCATGATCAGTTACGTGAGCAGTGTATGATCAGCCACGTGATCAGTGCATGAGTGCCACGTGATCAGTGCATGATCAGTCACGTGATCAGTGCATGATCAGCCACGTGATCAGTGCATGATCAGCCACGTGATCAGTGCATGATCAGCCACGTGATCAGTGCATGATCAGTTACGTGATCAGTGTATGATCAGCCACGTGATCAGTGCATGATCAGACACGTGAACAGTGTATGATCAGTCACGTGATCAGTGCATGATCAGCCACGTGATCAGTGCATGATCAGTTACGTGATCAGTGCATGATCAGTCACGTGACCAGTGCATGGTAGCTACGTGATCATTGCATGATCAGCCACGTGATCAGTGCATGATAGCCACGTGATCAGTGCATGATCAGCCACGTGATCAGTGCATGATCAGTCACGTGATCAGTGCATGATCAGTCACGTGATCAGTGCATGATCAGCCACGTGATCAGTGCATGATGGAGTCATGTAGTCAGTGCATGATAGCCACGTGATCAGTGCATGATCAGTCCCATGATCAGTGTATGATCAGCCACGTGATCAGTGCATGATAGCCACGTGATCAGTGCATGATCAGTCACATGATCAGTGCATGATCAGTCACGTGATCAGTGTGTGATCAGCCACGTGAACAGTGCATGCTCAGTCACGTGATCAGGGCCTGCTGAGCTGCGTGATTACTGTCTGCTCATCTGCTTGACAATTGCCAGCTGAGCTGCACGATTCCTGCCTGTCATCTGCTTGACAATTGCCACCTGTGCTGCGTAATTCCTGCCTGCTCATCTACTTGATTATTGCCAGCTGAGCAGCATGATTTCTCAGAGCTGAGTTCCATGATTATAGCCTGCTGACTGATTCCTGCCTACTCAGCTCTTTGTTCATTGCCTCCAGAGGCACATGATCAGTGTGTGACACCAAACATGATCAGCACATGATCAGTCACATGATCAGTGCATGATAAGCCACGTGATCAGTGCATGATCAATTATGTGATCAGTGCATGATCAGTCACGTGACCAGTACATGGTAGCTGCGTGATCATTGCATGATCAGCCACGTGATCAGTGCATGATAGCCACGTGATCAGTGCATGATCAGTCACGTGATCAGTGCATGATCAGTCACGTGATCAGTGCATGATCAGTCACGTGATCAGTGCATGATCAATTACGTGATCAGTGCATGATCAGTCACGTGACCAGTGCATGGTAGCTACGTGATCAGTGCATGATCAGCCACGTGATCAGTGCATGATAGCCACGTGATCAGTGCATGATAGCCACGTGATCAGTGCATGATCAGTCACGTGATACATGTGTGATCAGCCACGTGATCAGTGCATGATATCCACGTGATCAGTGCATGATAGCCACGTGATCAGTGCATGATCAGTCACGTGATCAGTGCATGATCAGTCACGTGATCAGTGCATGATCAGTCACGTGATCAGTGTATGATCAGCCACGTGATCAGTGCATGATAGCCACGTGATCAGTGCATGATCAGTCACGTGATCAGTGCATGATCAGTCACGTGATCAGTGCATGATCAGCCACGTGATCAGTGCATGATCAGTTACGTGATCAGTGCATGATCAGCCACGTGATCAGTGCATGATCAGTCACGTGATCAGTGCATGATCAGTCACGTGATCAGTGCATGATCATTCACGTGATCAGTGCATGATCAGTCACGTGACCAGTATATGGTAGCTACGTGATCATTCCATGACAGCCACGTGATCAGTGCATGATAGCCACGTGATCAGTGCATGATCAGTCACGTGATCAGTGTATGATCAGCCACGTGATCAGTGCATGATGCCACGTGATCAGTGCATGATCAGTTACGTGATCAGTGCATGATCAGCCACGTGATCAGTGCATGATCAGACACGTGATCAGTGTATGATCAGCCACGTGATCAGTGCATGATATCCACGTGATCAGTGCATGATCAATCACGTGATCAGTGTATGATCAGCCACGTGAACAGTGCATGCTCAGTCACGTGATCAGGGCCTGCTGAGCTGCGTGATTAGTGTCTGCTCATCTGCTTGACAATTGCCAGCTGAGCTGCACGATTCCTGCCTGTCATCTGCTTGACAATTGCCACCTGTGCTGCGTAATTCCTGCCTGCTCATCCATTTGATTATTGCCAGCTGAGCAGCATGATATCTCAGATCTGAGTTCCATGATTATAGCCTGCTGACTGATTCCTGCCTACTCAGCTCTATGTTCATTGCCTCCAGAGGCACATGATCAGTGTGTGACACCAAACATGATCAGCACATGATCAGTCACATGATCAGTGCATGATAAGCCACGTGATCAGTGCATGATCAATCACGTGATCAGTGCATGATCAGCCACGTGATCAGTGCATGATCAGCCACGTGATCAGTGCATGATCAGTCACGTGATCAGTGCATGATCAGTCACGTGATCAGTGCATGATCAGTCACGTGATCAGTGCATGATCAGTCACGTGATCAGTGCATGATCAGTCACGTGATCAGTGCATGATAGCTACGTGATCAGTGCATGATCATCCACGTGATCAGTGCATGATAGCCACGTGATCAGTGCATGATAGCCACGTGATCAGTGCATGATCAGTCACGTGATCAGTGCATGATCAGTCACGTGACCAGTACATGATCGCTTCATGATCAGTGCATGATCAGCCACGTGATCAGTGCATGATAGCCACGTGATCAGTGCATGATCAGCCACGTGATCAGTGCATGATCAGCCACGTGATCAGTGCATGATAGCCACGTGATCAGTGCATGATCAGTTACGTGAGCAGTGTATGATCAGCCACGTGATCAGTGCATGGTCAGACACGTGAACAGTGTATGATCAGCCACGTGATCAGTGCATGATATCCAAGTGATCAGTGCATGATCAATCACGTGATCAGTGTATGATCAGCCACGTGAACAGTGCATGCTCAGTCACGTGATCAGGGCCTGCTGAGCTGCGTGATTACTGTCTGCTCATCTGCTTGACAATTGCCAGCTGAGCTGCACGATTCCTGCCTGTCATCTGCTTGACAATTGCCAGCTGTGCTGCGTAATTCCTGCCTGCTCAGCTGCTTGATTATTGCCAGCTGAGCAGCATGATTCCTCACAGCTGAGTTCCATGATTATTGCCTGCTGACTGTTTGATTCGTGCCTACTCAGCTCTTTGTTTATTGCCTCCAGAGGCACATGATCAGTGTATGATAGCAAACATGATCAGCGCATGATCAGTCACATGATCAGCGCCATTAAGTCACGTGATCACTACATGATAGTCATGTGATCAGTCCATGCTCAGTCACGGTATCAGTGCATGATCAGCCACGTGATCAGTGCATGATCTGTCACATGATTAGTGTATGATCATCCACGTGATCAGTGCATGGGCAGTCATGTGATCAGTGCATGATTAGACGTGATCAGTGCATGATCAGTCTCGTGATCAGTGCATGATAGCCACGTGATCAGTGCATGATCAGTCACCTGATGGGTGTATGATCATTCACGTGACCAGTACATGGTAGCTACATGATCAGTGCATGATCAGCCACGTGATCAGTGCATGATAGCCACGTGATCAGTGCATGATCAGCCACGTGATCAGTGCATGATCAGCCACGTGATCAGTGCATGATCAATTACGTGATCAGTGCATGATCAGTCACGTGATCAGTGCATGATAGCTGCGTGATCAGTGCATGATCAGCCACGTGATCAGTGCATGATAGCCACGTGATCAGTGCATGATCAGTCACGTGATCAGTGCATGATCAGTCACGTGATCAGTGCATGATCAGCCACGTGATCAGTGCATGATCAATTACGTGATCAGTGCATGATCAGTCACGTGATCAGTGCATGATAGCTGCGTGATCAGTGCATGATCAGCCACGTGATCAGTGCATGATAGCCACGTGATCAGTGCATGATCAGTCACGTGATCAGTGCATGATCAGTCACGTGATCAGTGCATGATCAGCCACGTGATCAGTGCATGATCATTACGTGATCAGTGCATGATCAGTCACGTGACCAGTACATGGTAGCTACGTGATCAGTGCATGATCAGCCACGTGATCAGTGCATGATAGCCACGTGATCAGTGCATGATCAGTCATGTGATCGTGTGTGATCAGCCACGTGATCAGTGCATGATATCCACGTGATCAGTGCATGATAGCCACGTGATCAGTGCATGATAGCCACGTGATCAGTGCATGATCAGTCACGTGATAGTGTGTGATCAGCCACGTGATCAGTGCATGATGAGCCACGTGATCAGTGCATGATCAATTACGTGATCAGTGCATGATCAGTCACGTGACCAGTACATGGTTGCTACGTGATCATTGCATGATCAGCCACGTGAGCAGTGCATGATAGCCACGTGATCAGTGCATGATCAGTCACGTGATCAGTGCATGATCAGTCACGTGAACAGTGCATGATCATTTACGTGATCTGTGCATGATCAGTCACGTGACCAGTATATGGTAGCTCCGTGATCATTGCATGATCAGCCACGTGAGCAGTGCATGATAGCCACGTGATGTGTGCATGATCAGTTACGTGAGCAGAGTATGATCAGCCACGTGATCAGTGCATGAGTGCCACGTGATCAGTGCATGATCAGTCACGTGACAGGTGTGATGTCAGCCACGTGAACAGTGCATGTTCAGCCACGTGATCAGTGCATGATAGCCACGTGATCAGTGCATGATCAGTTACGTGATCAGTGTATGATCAGCCACGTGATCAGTGCATGGTCAGACACGTGATCAGTGTATGATCAGCCACGTGATCAGTGCATGATCAGTCACGTGATCAGTGCATGATCAGTCACGTGATCAGTGCATGATCAGCCACGTGATCAGTGCATGATCAGTCACGTGATCAGTGCATGGTAGCTGCGTGATCATTGCATGATCAGCCACGTGAGCAGTGCATGATAGCCACGTGATCAGTGCATGATCAGTCACGTGATCAGTGCATGATCAGTCACGTGATCAGTGCATGATCATTTACGTGATCAGTGCATGATCAGTCACGTGACCAGTGCATGGTAGCTACGTGATCATTGCATGACAGCCACGTGATCAGTGCATGATAGCCACGTGATCAGTGCATGAGTCACGTGATCAGTGCATGATCAGCCACGTGATCAGTGCATGATGCCACGTGATCAGTGCATGATAGTCACGTGATCAGTGCATGATCAGCCACGTGATCAGTGCATGATCAGCCACGTGATCAGTGCATGATCAGTCACGTGATCAGTGCATGATCAGTCACGTGATCAGTGCATGATCAGCCACGTGATCAGTGCATGATCAGCCACGTGATCAGTGCATGATCAGCCACGTGATCAGTGCATGATCAGTCACGTGATCAGTGCATGATCAGTCACGTGACCAGTACATGGTAGCTACATGATCATTGCATGATCAGCCACGTGAGTAGTGCATGATAGCCACGTGATCAGTGCATGATCAGTCACGTGATCAGTGCATGATCAGTCATGTGACCAGTACATGGTAGCTGCGTGATCATGCATGATCAGCCACGTGAGCAGTGCATGATAGCCACGTGATCAGTGCATGATCAGACACGTGATCAGTGCATGATCAGTCACGTGATCAGTGCATGATCAGCCACGTGATCAGTGCATGATCAGCCACGTGATCAGTGCATGTCAGCCACGTGATCAGTGCATGATAGCCACGTGATCAGTGCATGATCAGTCACGTGATCAGTGCATGATCAGTCACGTGATCAGTGTATGATCAGCCACGTGATCAGTGCATGCTCAGTCACGTGATCAGGGCCTGCTGAGCTGCGTGATTACTGTCTGCTCATCTGCTTGACAATTGCCAGCTGTGCTGCGTAATTCCTGCCTGCTCATCTGCTTGATTATTGCCAGCTGAGCAGCATGATTTCTCAGGCTGAGTTCCATGATTATAGCCTGCTGACTGATTCCTGCCTACTCAGCTCTATGTTCATTGCCTCCAGAGGCACATGATCAGTGTATGACACAAACATGATCAGCACATGATCAGTCACATGATCAATGCATGATAAGCCAGTGATCAGTGCATGATCAATTATGTGATCAATGCATGATCAGTCATGTGATCAGTACATGGTAGCTGCGTGATCATTGCATGATCAGTCACGTGATCAGTGCATGATCAGTCACGTGATCAGTGCATGATCAGTCACGTGATCAGTGCATGATCAGTCACGTGATCAGTGCATGATAGCTACGTGATCAGTGCATGATCAGCCACGTGATCAGTGCATGATAGCCACGTGATCAGTGCATGATAGCCACGTGATCAGTGCATGATCAGTCACGTGATCAGTGTGTGATCAGCCACGTGATCAGTGCATGATATCCACGTGATCAGTACATGATAGCCACGTGATCAGTGCATGATCAGTCACGTGATCAGTGCATGATCAGTCACGTGATCGTGTGTGATCAGCCACGTGATCAGTGCATGATCAGCCACGTGATCAGTGCATGATCAATTACGTGATCAGTGCATGATCAGTCACGTGATCAGTGCATGGTAGCTACGTGATCATTGCATGATCAGCCACGTGATCAGTGCATGATAGCCACGTGATCAGTGCATGATCAGCCACGTGATCAGTGCATGATCAGTCACGTGATCATGTGTGATCAGCCACGTGATCAGTGCATGATCAGCCACGTGATCAGTGCATGATCAGTCACGTGATCAGTGCATGATCAGTCACGTGATCAGTGCATGATCAGTCACGTGATCAGTGCATGATCAGCCACGTGATCAGTGCATGATAGCCACGTGATCAGTGCATGATCAGCCACGTGATCAGTGCATGATCAGTCACGTGATCAGTGCATGATCAGCACGTGATCAGTGCATGATCAGCCACGTGATCAGTGCATGATAGCCACGTGATCAGTGCATGATCAGTCACGTGATCAGTGCATGATCAGTCACGTGATCAGTGCATGATCATTCACGTGATCAGTGCATGATCAGTCACGTGACCAGTATATGGTAGCTTCGTGATCATTGCATGACAGCCACGTGATCAGTGCATGATAGCCACGTGATCAGTGCATGATCAGTCACGTGATCAGTGTATGATCAGCCACGTGATCAGTGCATGAGTGCCACGTGATCAGTGCATGATAGTCACGTGACAGTGTGTGATCAGCCACGTGATCAGTGCATGTCAGCCACGTGATCAGTGCATGATAGCCACGTGATCAGTGCATGATCAGTTACGTGATCAGTGCATGATCAGCCACGTGATCAGTGCATGATCAGACACGTGATCAGTGCATGATCAGCCACGTGATCAGTGCATGATCAGTCACGTGATCAGTGCATGATCAGCACGTGATCAGTGCATGATCAGTCACGTGATCAGTGCATGATCAGTCACGTGATCAGTGCATGATCAGCCACGTGATCAGTGCATGATCAATTACGTGATCAGTGCATGATCAGTCACGTGACCAGTACATGGTAGCTACGTGATCATTGCATGATCAGCCACGTGAGCAGTGCATGATAGCCACGTGATCAGTGCATGATCAGCCACGTGATCAGTGCATGATCAGTCACGTGATCAGTGCATGATCAGTCACGTGATCAGTGCATGATCAGCCACGTGATCAGTGCATGATCAGTCATGTATCAGTGCATGATAGCCCGTGATCAGTGCATGATCAGTCCCGTGATCAGTGCATGATCAGCCACGTGATCAGTGCATGATCAGCCACGTGATCAGTGCATGATCAGTCACATGATCAGTGCATGATCAGTCACGTGATCAGTGTGTGATCAGCCACGTGAACAGTGCATGCTCAGTCACGTGATCAGGGCCTGCTGAGCTGCGTGATTACTGTCTGCTCATCTGCTTGACAATTGCCAGCTGAGCTGCACGATTCCTGCCTGTCATCTGCTTGACAATTGCCACCTGTGCTGCGTAATTCCTGCCTGCTCATCTACTTGATTATTGCCAGCTGAGCAGCATGATTTCTCAGAGCTGAGTTCCATGATTATAGCCTGCTGACTGATTCCTGCCTACTCAGCTCTTTGTTCATTGCCTCCAGAGGCACATGATCAGTGTATGACACCAAACATGATCAGCACATGATCAGTCACATGATCAGTGCATGATAAGCCACGTGATCAGTGCATGATCAATTATGTGATCAGTGCATGATCAGTCATGTGACCAGTACATGGTAGCTGCGTGATCATTGCATGATCAGCCACGTGATCAGTGCATGATAGCCACGTGATCAGTGCATGATCAGTCACGTGATCAGTGCATGATCAGTCACGTGATCAGTGCATGATCAGTCACGTGATCAGTGCATGATCAATCACCTGATCAGTGCATGATCAGTCACGTGACCAGTGCATGGTAGCTACGTGATCATTGCATGATCAGCCACGTGATCAGTGCATGATAGCCACGTGATCAGTGCATGATCAGCCACGTGATCAGTGCATGATCAGTCACGTGATCGTGTGTGATCAGCCACGTGATCAGTGCATGATAGCCACGTGATCAGTGCATGATAGCCACGTGATCAGTGCATGATCAGTCACGTGATCAGTGCATGATCAGTCACGTGATCAGTGCATGATCAGTCACGTGATCAGTGCATGATCAGCCACGTGATCAGTGCATGATAGCCACGTGATCAGTGCATGATCAGTCACGTGATCAGTGCATGATCAGCCACGTGATCAGTGCATGATCAGCCACGTGATCAGTGCATGATAGCCACGTGATCAGTGCATGATCAGTCACGTGATCATGTGTGATCAGCCACGTGATCAGTGCATGATCAGCCACGTGATCAGTGCATGATCAGTCACGTGATCAGTGCATGATCAGTCACGTGATCAGTGCATGATCAGTCACGTGATCAGTGCATGATCAGCCACGTGATCAGTGCATGATAGCCACGTGATCAGTGCATGATCAGCCACGTGATCAGTGCATGATCAGTCACGTGATCAGTGCATGATCAGCCACGTGATCAGTGCATGATCAGCCACGTGATCAGTGCATGATAGCCACGTGATCAGTGCATGATCAGTCACGTGATCAGTGCATGATCAGTCACGTGATCAGTGCATGATCATTCACGTGATCAGTGCATGATCAGTCACGTGACCAGTATATGGTAGCTACGTGATCATTGCATGACAGCCACGTGATCAGTGCATGATAGCCACGTGATCAGTGCATGATCAGTTACGTGATCAGTGTATGATCAGCCACGTGATCAGTGCATGAGTGCCACGTGATCAGTGCATGATAGTCACGTGACAGTGTGTGATCAGCCACGTGATCAGTGCATGTCAGCCACGTGATCAGTGCATGATAGCCACGTGATCAGTGCATGATCAGTCACGTGATCAGTGCATGATCAGCCACGTGATCAGTGCATGATCAGCCACGTGATCAGTGCATGATCAGCCACGTGATCAGTGCATGATCAGTCACGTGATCAGTGCATGATCAGCACGTGATCAGTGCATGATCAGTCACGTGATCAGTGCATGATCAGTCACGTGATCAGTGCATGATCAGCCACGTGATCAGTGCATGATCAATTACGTGATCAGTGCATGATCAGTCACGTGACCAGTACATGGTAGCTACGTGATCATTGCATGATCAGCCACGTGAGCAGTGCATGATAGCCACGTGATCAGTGCATGATCAGCCACGTGATCAGTGCATGATCAGTCACGTGATCAGTGCATGATCAGTCACGTGATCAGTGCATGATCAGCCACGTGATCAGTGCATGATCAGTGTGTATCAGTGCATGATAGCCCGTGATCAGTGCATGATCAGTCCCGTGATCAGTGCATGATCAGCCACGTGATCAGTGCATGATAGCCACGTGATCAGTGCATGATCAGTCACGTGATCAGTGCATGATCAGTCACGTGATCAGTGTATGATCAGCCACGTGAACAGTGCATGCTCAGTCACGTGATCAGGGCCTGCTGAGCTGCGTGATTACTGTCTGCTCATCTGCTTGACAATTGCCAGCTGAGCTGCACGATTCCTGCCTGTCATCTGCTTGACAATTGCCAGCTGTGCTGCGTAATTCCTGCCTGCTCAGCTGCTTGATTATTGCCAGCTGAGCAGCATGATTTCTCACAGCTGAGTTCCATGATTATTGCCTGCTGACTGATTCGTGCCTACTCAGCTCTTTGTTCATTGCCTCCAGAGGCACATGATCAGTGTATGACAGCAAACATGATCAGCACATGATCAGTCACATGATCAGTGCATGATAAGCCACGTGATCAGTGCATGATCAGTCATGTGATCAGTGCATGATCAGTCATGTGATCAGTGCATGGTAGCTGCGTGATCAGTGCATGATCAGCCACGTGATCAGTGCATGATAGCCACGTGATCAGTGCATGATCAGTCACGTGATCAGTGCATGATCAGTCACGTGATCAGTGCATGATCAGTCACGTGATCAGTGCATGATCAGTCACGTGATCAGTGCATGATCAGTCACGTGACAGTGCATGGTAGCTACGTGATCATTGCATGATCAGCCACGTGATCAGTGCATGATAGCCACGTGATCAGTGCATGATCAGTCACGTGATCAGTGCATGATCAGTCACGTGATCAGTGCATGATCATTCACGTGATCAGTGCATGATCAGTCACGTGACCAGTACATGGTAGCCGTGATCATTGCATGATCAGCCACGTGATCAGTGCATGATAGCCACGTGATCAGTGCATGATCAGTCACGTGATCAGTGCATGATCAGCCACGTGATCAGTGCATGATGCCACGTGATCAGTGCATGATAGTCACGTGATCAGTGTGTGATCAGCCACGTGATCAGTGCATGATCAGCCACGTGATCAGTGCATGATAGCCACGTGATCAGTGCATGATCAGTCACGTGATCAGTGCATGATCAGCCACGTGATCAGTGCATGATCAGCCACGTGATCAGTGCATGATCAGCCACGTGATCAGTGCATGATCAGTCACGTGATCAGTGCATGATCAGCACGTGATCAGTGCATGATCAGTCACGTGATCAGTGCATGATCAGTCACGTGATCAGTGCATGATCAGCCACGTGATCAGTGCATGATCAATTACGTGATCAGTGCATGATCAGTCACGTGATCAGTGCATGATAGCTACGTGATCATTGCATGATCAGCCACGTGAGCAGTGCATGATAGCCACGTGATCAGTGCATGATCAGCCACGTGATCAGTGCATGATCAGTCACGTGATCAGTGCATGATCAGTCACGTGATCAGTGCATGATCAGCCACGTGATCAGTGCATGATGGAGTCATGTATCAGTGCATGATAGCCCGTGATCAGTGCATGATCAGTCCCGTGATCAGTGCATGATCAGCCACGTGATCAGTGCATGATCAGCCACGTGATCAGTGCATGATCAGTCACGTGATCAGTGCATGATCAGTCACGTGATCAGTGTATGATCAGCCACGTGAACAGTGCATGCTCAGTCACGTGATCAGGGCCTGCTGAGCTGCGTGATTACTGTCTGCTCATCTGCTTGACAATTGCCAGCTGAGCTGCACGATTCCTGCCTGTCATCTGCTTGACAATTGCCAGCTGTGCTGCGTAATTCCTGCCTGCTCAGCTACTTGATTATTGCCAGCTGAGCAGCATGATTTCTCAGAGCTGAGTTCCATGATTATTGCCTGCTGACTGATTCCTGCCTACTCAGCTCTTTGTTCATTGCCTCCAGAGGCACATGATCAGTGTATGACAGCAAACATGATCAGCACATGATCAGTCACATGATCAGTGCATGATAAGCCACGTGATCAGTGCATGATCAGTCATGTGATCAGTGCATGATCAGTCATGTGATCAGTGCATGGTAGCTGCGTGATCAGTGCATGATCAGCCACGTGATCAGTGCATGATAGCCACGTGATCAGTGCATGATCAGTCACGTGATCAGTGCATGATCAGTCACGTGATCAGTGCATGATCAGTCACGTGATCAGTGCATGATCAGTACCTGATCAGTGCATGATCAGTCACGTGACAGTGCATGGTAGCTACGTGATCATTGCATGATCAGCCACGTGATCAGTGCATGATAGCCACGTGATCAGTGCATGATCAGCCACGTGATCAGTGCATGATCAGTCACGTGATCGTGTGTGATCAGCCACGTGATCAGTGCATGATATCCACGTGATCAGTGCATGATAGCCACGTGATCAGTGCATGATCAGTCACGTGATCAGTGCATGATCAGTCACGTGATCAGTGCATGATCAGTCACGTGATCAGTGCATGATCAGCCACGTGATCAGTGCATGATAGCCACGTGATCAGTGCATGATCAGTCACGTGATCAGTGCATGATCAGTCACGTGATCAGTGCATGATCAGCCACGTGATCAGTGCATGATCAGCCACGTGATCAGTGCATGATCAGTCACGTGATCAGTGCATGATCAGCCACGTGATCAGTGCATGATCAGTCACGTGATCAGTGCATGATCAGTCACGTGATCAGTGCATGATCATTCACGTGATCAGTGCATGATCAGTCACGTGATCAGTATATGATAGCTACGTGATCATTGCATGACAGCCACGTGATCAGTGCATGATAGCCACGTGATCAGTGCATGATCAGTCACGTGATCAGTGCATGATCAGCCACGTGATCAGTGCATGATGCCACGTGATCAGTGCATGATCAGTTACGTGAGCAGTGTATGATCAGCCACGTGATCAGTGCATGGTCAGACACGTGAACAGTGTATGATCAGCCACGTGATCAGTGCATGATATCCAAGTGATCAGTGCATGATCAATCACGTGATCAGTGTATGATCAGCCACGTGAACAGTGCATGCTCAGTCACGTGATCAGGGCCTGCTGAGCTGCGTGATTAGTGTCTGCTCATCTGCTTGACAATTGCCAGCTGAGCTGCACGATTCCTGCCTGTCATCTGCTTGACAATTGCCAGCTGTGCTGCGTAATTCCTGCCTGCTCAGCTGCTTGATTATTGCCAGCTGAGCAGCATGATTCTCAGAGCTGAGTTCCATGATTATTGCCTGCTGACTGATTCGTGCCTACTCAGCTCTTTGTTCATTGCCTCCAGAGGCACATGATCAGTGTATGATAGCAAACATGATCAGCGCATGATCAGTCACATGATCAGTGCATGATAAGCCACGTGATCAGTGCATGATCAGTCATGTGATCAGTGCATGATCAGCCACGTGATCAGTGCATGATCAGCCACGTGATCAGTGCATGATCAGTCACGTGATCAGTGCATGATCAGTCACGTGATCAGTGCATGATCAGTCACGTGATCAGTGCATGATCAGTCACGTGATCAGTGCATGATCAGTCACGTGATCAGTGCATGATAGCTACGTGATCAGTGCATGATCAGCCACGTGATCAGTGCATGATAGCCACGTGATCAGTGCATGATAGCCACGTGATCAGTGCATGATCAGTCACGTGATCAGTGCATGATCAGTCACGTGATCAGTGCATGATCAGCTCGTGATCAGTGCATGATCAGCCACGTGATCAGTGCATGATAGCCACGTGATCAGTGCATGATCAGTCACGTGATCAGTGCATGATCAGCCACGTGATCAGTGCATGATAGCCACGTGATCAGTGCATGATCAGTTACGTGATCAGTGTATGATCAGCCACGTGATCAGTGCATGATCAGACACGTGATCAGTGTATGATCAGCCACGTGATCAGTGCATGATATCCACGTGATCAGTGCATGATCAGTCACGTGATCAGTGTATGATCAGCCACGTGAACAGTGCATGCTCAGTCACGTGATCAGGGCCTGCTGAGCTGCGTGATTACTGTCTGCTCATCTGCTTGACAATTGCCAGCTGTGCTGCGTAATTCCTGCCTGCTCAGCTGCTTGATTATTGCCAGCTGAGCAGCATGATTCCTCACAGCTGATGTCCATGATTATTGCCTGCTGACTGTTTGATTCGTGCCTACTCAGCTCTTTGTTTATTGCCTCCAGAGGCACATGATCAGTGTATGATAGCAAACATGATCAGCGCATGATCAGTCACATGATCAGCGCCATTAAGTCACGTGATCACTACATGATAGTCATGTGATCAGTCCATGCTCAGTCACGGTATCAGTGCATGATCAGCCACGTGATCAGTGCATGATCTGTCACATGATTAGTGTATGATCATCCACGTGATCAGTGCATGGGCAGTCATGTGATCAGTGCATGATTAGACGTGATCAGTGCATGATCAGTCTCGTGATCAGTGCATGATAGCCACGTGATCAGTGCATGATCAGTCACCTGATGGGTGTATGATCATTCACGTGACCAGTACATGGTAGCTACATGATCAGTGCATGATCAGCCACGTGATCAGTGCATGATAGCCACGTGATCAGTGCATGATCAGCCACGTGATCAGTGCATGATAGCCACGTGATCAGTGCATGATCAATTACGTGATCAGTGCATGATCAGTCACGTGATCAGTGCATGATAGCTGCGTGATCAGTGCATGATCAGCCACGTGATCAGTGCATGATAGCCACGTGATCAGTGCATGATCAGTCACGTGATCAGTGCATGATCAGTCACGTGATCAGTGCATGATCAGCCACGTGATCAGTGCATGATCAATCACGTGATCAGTGCATGATCAGTCACGTGATCAGTGCATGATAGCTGCGTGATCAGTGCATGATCAGCCACGTGATCAGTGCATGATAGCCACGTGATCAGTGCATGATCAGTCACGTGATCAGTGCATGATCAGTCACGTGATCAGTGCATGATCAGCCACGTGATCAGTGCATGATCATTACGTGATCAGTGCATGATCAGTCACGTGATCAGTGCATGGTAGCTACGTGATCAGTGCATGATCAGCCACGTGATCAGTGCATGATAGCCACGTGATCAGTGCATGATCAGTCACGTGATCGTGTGTGATCAGCCACGTGATCAGTGCATGATATCCACGTGATCAGTGCATGATAGCCACGTGATCAGTGCATGATAGCCACGTGATCAGTGCATGATCAGTCACGTGATCGTGTGTGATCAGCCACGTGATCAGTGCATGATGAGCCACGTGATCAGTGCATGATCAATTACGTGATCAGTGCATGATCAGTCACGTGACCAGTACATGGTTGCTACGTGATCATTGCATGATCAGCCACGTGAGCAGTGCATGATAGCCACGTGATCAGTGCATGATCAGTCACGTGATCAGTGCATGATCAGTCACGTGATCAGTGCATGATCATTTACGTGATCTGTGCATGATCAGTCACGTGACCAGTATATGGTAGCTCCGTGATCATTGCATGATCAGCCACGTGAGCAGTGCATGATAGCCACGTGATGTGTGCATGATCAGTTACGTGAGCAGAGTATGATCAGCCACGTGATCAGTGCATGAGTGCCACGTGATCAGTGCATGATCAGTCACGTGACAGTGTGATCAGCCACGTGATCAGTGCATGATCAGCCACGTGATCAGTGCATGATAGCCACGTGATCAGTGCATGATCAGTTACGTGATCAGTGTATGATCAGCCACGTGATCAGTGCATGATCAGACACGTGATCAGTGCATGATCAGCCACGTGATCAGTGCATGATCAGTCACGTGATCAGTGCATGATCAGTCACGTGATCAGTGCATGATCAGCCACGTGATCAGTGCATGATCAGTCACGTGATCAGTGCATGATAGCTACGTGATCAGTGCATGATCAGCCACGTGATCAGTGCATGATCAGCCACGTGATCAGTGCATGATCAGTCACGTGATCAGTGCATGATCAGCCACGTGATCAGTGCATGATCAGCCACGTGATCAGTGCATGATCAGCCACGTGATCAGTGCATGATAGCCACGTGATCAGTGCATGATCAGTCACGTGATCAGTGCATGATCAGCCACGTGATCAGTGCATGATCAGTCACGTGATCAGTGCATGATCAGTCACGTGATCAGTGCATGATCAGTCACGTGATCAGTGCATGATCAGCCACGTGATCAGTGCATGATCAGTCACGTGATCAGTGCATGATCAGTCACGTGATCAGTGCATGATAGCTCGTGATCAGTGCATGATCAGCCACGTGATCAGTGCATGATAGCCACGTGATCAGTGCATGATCAGTCACGTGATCAGTGCATGATCAGCCACGTGATCAGTGCATGATCAGTCACGTGATCAGTGCATGATCAGTCACGTGATCAGTGCATGATCAGCCACGTGATCAGTGCATGATCAGCCACGTGATCAGTGCATGATCAGCCACGTGATCAGTGCATGATCAGCCACGTGATCAGTGCATGATAGCCACGTGATCAGTGCATGATCAGCCACGTGATCAGTGCATGATAGCCACGTGATCAGTGCATGATAGCCACGTGATCAGTGCATGATCAGTCACGTGATCAGTGCATGATCAGCCACGTGATCAGTGCATGATAGCCACGTGATCAGTGCATGATAGCCACGTGATCAGTGCATGATCAGTCACGTGATCAGTGTGTGATCAGCCACGTGATCAGTGCATGATCAGCCACGTGATCAGTGCATGATCATTACGTGATCAGTGCATGATCAGTCACGTGACCAGTACATGGTTGCTACGTGATTGCACGTGATCAGTGCATGATCAGCCACGTGATCAGTGCATGATAGCCACGTGATCAGTGCATGATCAGTCACGTGATCAGTGCATGATCAGTCACGTGATCAGTGCATGATCATTTACGTGATCAGTGCATGATCAGTCACGTGACCAGTATATGGTAGCTACGTGATCATTGCATGATCAGCCACGTGATCAGTGCATGATAGCCACGTGATCAGTGCATGATCAGTCACGTGATCAGTGTATGATCAGCCACGTGATCAGTGCATGAGTGCCACGTGATCAGTGCATGATCAGTCACGTGATCAGTGCATGATCAGCCACGTGATCAGTGCATGATCAGTCACGTGATCAGTGCATGATAGCCACGTGATCAGTGCATGATCAGTTACGTGATCAGTGCATGATCAGCCACGTGATCAGTGCATGATCAGACACGTGATCAGTGTATGATCAGCCACGTGATCAGTGCATGATATCCACGTGATCAGTGCATGATCAGTCACGTGATCAGTGCATGATCAGTCACGTGATCAGTGCATGATCAGCCACGTGATCAGTGCATGATAGCCACGTGATCAGTGCATGATCAGTCACGTGATCAGTGCATGATCAGTCACGTGATCAGTGCATGATCAGCCACGTGATCAGTGCATGATCAATTACGTGATCAGTGCATGATCAGTCACGTGACCAGTACATGTAGCTACGTGATCATTGCATGATCAGCCACGTGATCAGTGCATGATAGCCACGTGATCAGTGCATGATCAGTCACGTGATCAGTGCATGATCAGTCACGTGATCAGTGCATGATCAGTCACGTGATCAGTGCATGATCAGTCACGTGATCAGTGCATGATCAGCCACGTGATCAGTGCATGATCAGCCACGTGATCAGTGCATGATAGCCACGTGATCAGTGCATGATCAGCACGTGATCAGTGCATGATCAGCCACGTGATCAGTGCATGATCAGCCACGTGATCAGTGCATGATCAGCCACGTGATCAGTGCATGATAGCCACGTGATCAGTGCATGATCAGTCACGTGATCAGTGCATGATCAGCCACGTGATCAGTGCATGATAGTCACGTGATCAGTGCATGATAGCCACGTGATCAGTGCATGATCAGTCACGTGATCAGTGCATGATCAGTCACGTGATCAGTGCATGATCAGCCACGTGATCAGTGCATGATTGCCACGTGATCAGTGCATGATCAGTCACGTGATCAGTGCATGATCAGTCACGTGATCAGTGCATGATCAGCCACGTGATCAGTGCATGATAGCCACGTGATCAGTGCATGATCAGCCACGTGATCAGTGCATGATCAGTCACGTGATCAGTGCATGATAGCGTGATCAGTGCATGATCAGCCACGTGATCAGTGCATGATAGCCACGTGATCAGTGCATGATCAGTCACGTGATCAGTGTATGATCATCCACGTGATCAGTGCATGATCAGTCACGTGATCAGTGCATGATATATACGTGATCAGTGCATGATCAGTCACGTGATCAGTGCATGATAGCCACGTGATCAGTGCATGATCAGTCACGTGATCAGTGTATGATCATTCACGTGACCAGTACATGGTAGCTACGTGATCATTGCATGATCAGCCACGTGATCAGTGCATGATAGCCACGTGATCAGTGCATGATCAGTCACGTGATCAGTGCATGATCAGTCATGTGATCAGTACATGGTAGCTGCGTGATCATGCATGATCAGCCACGTGATCAGTGCATGATAGCCACGTGATCAGTGCATGATCAGTCACGTGATCAGTGCATGATCAGTCACGTGATCAGTGCATGATCAGCCACGTGATCAGTGCATGATCAGGCACGTGATCAGTGCATGATCAGCCACGTGATCAGTGCATGATAGCCACGTGATCAGTGCATGATCAGTCACGTGATCAGTGCATGATCAGTCACGTGATCAGTGCATGATCAGCCACGTGATCAGTGCATGATCAGCCACGTGATCAGTGCATGATCAATTACGTGATCAGTGCATGATCAGTCACGTGATCAGTACATGGTAGCTACGTGATCATTGCATGATCAGCCACGTGATCAGTGCATGATAGCCACGTGATCAGTGCATGATAGCCACGTGATCAGTGCATGATCAGTCATGTGATACGTGTGTGATCAGCCACGTGATCAGTGCATGATATCCACGTGATCAGTGCATGACAGCCACGTGATCAGTGCATGAGAGCCACGTGATCAGTGCATGATCAGTCACGTGATACATGTGTGATCAGCCACGTGATCAGTGCATGATGAGCCACGTGATCAGTGCAGGATCAATTACGTGATCAGTGCATGATCAGTCACGTGACCAGTACATGGTTGCTACGTGATCATTGCATGATCAGCCACGTGAGCAGAGCATGATAGCCACGTGATCAGTGCATGATCAGTCACGTGATCAGTACATGATCAGTCACGTGAACAGTGCATGATCATTTACGTGATCTGTGCATGATCAGTCACGTGACCAGTATATGGTAGCTACGTGATCATTCCATGACGAGCCACGTGAGCAGTGCATGATAGCCACGTGATGTGTGCATGATCAGTTACGTGAGCAGAGTATGATCAGCCACGTGATCAGTGCATGAGTGCCACGTGATCAGTGCATGATATGTCACGTGACAGGTGTGTGATCAGCCACGTGAACAGTGCATGTTCAGCCACGTGATCAGTGCATGATAGCCACGTGATCAGTGCATGATCAGTTACGTGAGCAGTGTATGATCAGCCACGTGATCAGTGCATGGTCAGACACGTGAACAGTGTATGATCAGCCACGTGATCAGTGCATGATATCCAAGTGATCAGTGCATGATCATCACGTGATCAGTGTATGATCAGCCACGTGAACAGTGCATGCTCAGTCACGTGATCTGGGCCTGCTGAGCTGCGTGATTACTGTCTGCTCATCTGCTTGACAATTGCCAGCTGAGCTGCACGATTCCTGCCTGTCATCTGCTTGACAATTGCCAGCTGTGCTGCGTAATTCCTGCCTGCTCAGCTGCTTGATTATTGCCAGCTGAGCAGCATGATTCCTCACACCTGAGTTCCATGATTATTGCCTGCTGACTGTTTGATTCGTGCCTACTCAGCTCTTTGTTTATTGCCTCCAGAGGCACATGATCAGTGTATGATAGCAAACATGATCAGCGCATGATCAGTCACATGATCAGCGCCATTAAGTCACGTGATCACTACATGATAGTCATGTGATCAGTCCATGCTCAGTCACGGTATCAGTGCATGATCAGCCACGTGATCAGTGCATGATCTGTCACAAGATTAGTGTATGATCATCCACGTGATCAGTGCATGGGCAGTCATGTGATCAGTGCATGATATAGACGTGATCAGTGCATGATCAGTCTCGTGATCAGTGCATGATAGCCACGTGATCAGTGCATGATCAGTCACCTGATGGGTGTATGATCATTCACGTGACCTGTACATGGTAGCTACATGATCATTGCATGATCAGCCACGTGAGTAGTGCATGATAGCCACGTGATCACTGCATGATCAGTCACGTGATCAGTGCATGATCAGTCATGTGACCAGTACATGGTAGCTGCGTGATCATGCATGATCAGCCACGTGAGCAGTGCATGATAGCCACGTGATCAGTGCATGATCAGACACGTGATCAGTGCATGATCAGTCACGTGATCAGTGCATGATCAGCCACGTGATCAGTGCATGATCAGGCACGTGATCAGTGTATGTCAGCCACGTGATCAGTGCATGATAGCCACGTGATCAGTGCATGATCAGTCACGTGATCAGTGCATGATCAGTTACGTGATCAGTGCATGATCAGCCACGTGATCAGTGCATGATCAGCCACGTGATCAGTGCATGATCAATTACGTGATCAGTGCATGATCAGTCACGTGACCAGTACATGGTAGCTACGTGATCATTGCATGATCAGCCACGTGATCAGTGCATGATAGCCACGTGATCAGTGCATGATAGCCACGTGATCAGTGCATGATCAGTCATGTGATACGTGTGTGATCAGCCACGTGATCAGTGCATGATATCCACGTGATCAGTGCATGACAGCCACGTGATCAGTGCATGAGAGCCACGTGATCAGTGCATGATCAGTCACGTGATACATGTGTGATCAGCCACGTGATCAGTGCATGATGAGCCACGTGATCAGTGCATGATCAATTACGTGATCAGTGCATGATCAGTCACGTGACCAGTACATGGTTGCTACGTGATCGTTGCATGATCAGCCACGTGAGCAGTGCATGATAGCCACGTGATCAGTGCATGATCAGTCACGTGATCAGTACATGATCAGTCACGTGAACAGTGCATGATCATTTACGTGATCTGTGCATGATCAGTCACGTGACCAGTATATGGTAGCTACGTGATCATTCCATGATCAGCCACGTGAGCAGTGCATGATAGCCACGTGATGTGTGCATGATCAGTTACGTGAGCAGAGTATGATCAGCCACGTGATCAGTGCATGAGTGCCACGTGATCAGTGCATGATATGTCACGTGACAGGTGTGTGATCAGCCACGTGAACAGTGCATGTTCAGCCACGTGATCAGTGCATGATAGCCACGTGATCAGTGCATGATCAGTTACGTGAGCAGTGTATGATCAGCCACGTGATCAGTGCATGGTCAGACACGTGAACAGTGTATGATCAGCCACGTGATCAGTGCATGATATCCAAGTGATCAGTGCATGATCATCACGTGATCAGTGTATGATCAGCCACGTGAACAGTGCATGCTCAGTCACGTGATCAGGGCCTGCTGAGCTGCGTGATTACTGTCTGCTCATCTGCTTGACAATTGCCAGCTGAGCTGCATGATTCCTGCCTGTCATCTGCTTGACAATTGCCAGCTGTGCTGCGTAATTCCTGCCTGCTCAGCTGCTTGATTATTGCCAGCTGAGCAGCATGATTCCTCACAGCTGAGTTCCATGATTATTGCCTGCTGACTGTTTGATTCGTGCCTACTCAGCTCTTTGTTTATTGCCTCCAGAGGCACATGATCAGTGTATGATAGCAAACATGATCAGCGCATGATCAGTCACATGATCAGCGCCATTAAGTCACGTGATCACTACATGATAGTCATGTGATCAGTCCATGCTCAGTCACGGTATCAGTGCATGATCAGCCACGTGATCAGTGCATGATCAGCCACGTGATCAGTGCATGATAGCCACGTGATCAGTGCATGATCAGTCACGTGATCAGTGCATGATCAGGCACGTGATCAGTGCATGATCAGTCACGTGATCAGTGCATGATCAGCCACGTGATCAGTGCATGATCAGTCACGTGATCAGTGCATGATATAGACGTGATCAGTGCATGATCAGTCACGTGATCAGTGCATGATCAGCCACGTGATCAGTGCATGATAGCCACGTGATCAGTGCATGATAGCCACGTGATCAGTGCATGATCAGTCACGTGATCAGTGCATGATCAGCCACGTGATCAGTGCATGATAGCCACGTGATCAGTGCATGATCATCACGTGATCAGTGCATGATCAGTCACGTGAT
Organism: Bos javanicus; assembly: GCF_032452875.1. Taxonomy (NCBI): domain Eukaryota; kingdom Metazoa; phylum Chordata; class Mammalia; order Artiodactyla; family Bovidae; genus Bos; species Bos javanicus. The sequence goes on along the minus strand of NW_026893751.1, from coordinate 133,578 downwards.
CAGTGCATGATCAGCCACGTGATCAGTGCATGATCAGCCACGTGATCAGTGCATGATCAGTCACGTGATCAGTGCATGATCAGTCACGTGATCAGTGCATGATCAGTCACGTGATCAGTGCATGATCAGCCACGTGATCAGTGCATGATAGCCACGTGATCAGTGCATGATCAGTCACGTGATCAGTGCATGATCAGTCACGTGATCAGTGCATGATCAGCCACGTGATCAGTGCATGATCAGCCACGTGATCAGTGCATGATCAGTCACGTGATCAGTGCATGATCAGCCACGTGATCAGTGCATGATCAGTCACGTGATCAGTGCATGATCAGTCACGTGATCAGTGTGATCAGTCACGTGATCAGTGCATGATAGCCACGTGATCAGTGCATGATAGCCACGTGATCAGTGCATGATCAGTCACGTGATCAGTGCATGATCAGTCACGTGATCAGTGTGATCAGCCACTGATCAGTGCATGATCAGCCACGTGATCAGTGCATGATCAATCACGTGATCAGTGCATGATCAGTCACGTGATCAGTGCATGATAGCTACGTGATCAGTGCATGATCAGCCACGTGATCAGTGCATGATAGCCACGTGATCAGTGCATGATAGCCACGTGATCAGTGCATGAGAGCCACGTGATCAGTGCATGATCAGTCACGTGATACATGTGTGATCAGCCACGTGATCAGTGCATGATGAGCCACGTGATCAGTGCATGATCAATTACGTGATCAGTGCATGATCAGTCACGTGACCAGTACATGGTTGCTACGTGATCATTGCATGATCAGCCACGTGAGCAGTGCATGATAGCCACGTGATCAGTGCATGATCAGTCACGTGATCAGTACATGATCAGTCACGTGAACAGTGCATGATCATTTACGTGATCTGTGCATGATCAGTCACGTGACCAGTATATGGTAGCTACGTGATCATTCCATGACGAGCCACGTGAGCAGTGCATGATAGCCACGTGATGTGTGCATGATCAGTTACGTGAGCAGAGTATGATCAGCCACGTGATCAGTGCATGAGTGCCACGTGATCAGTGCATGATATGTCACGTGACAGGTGTGTGATCAGCCACGTGAACAGTGCATGTTCAGCCACGTGATCAGTGCATGATAGCCACGTGATCAGTGCATGATCAGTTACGTGAGCAGTGTATGATCAGCCACGTGATCAGTGCATGGTCAGACACGTGAACAGTGTATGATCAGCCACGTGATCAGTGCATGATCATCACGTGATCAGTGTATGATCAGCCACGTGAACAGTGCATGCTCAGTCACGTGATCAGGGCCTGCTGAGCTGCGTGATTACTGTCTGCTCATCTGCTTGACAATTGCCAGCTGAGCTGCACGATTCCTGCCTGTCATCTGCTTGACAATTGCCAGCTGTGCTGCGTAATTCCTGCCTGCTCAGCTGCTTGATTATTGCCAGCTGAGCAGCATGATTCCTCACACCTGAGTTCCATGATTATTGCCTGCTGACTGTTTGATTCGTGCCTACTCAGCTCTTTGTTTATTGCCTCCAGAGGCACATGATCAGTGTATGATAGCAAACATGATCAGCGCATGATCAGTCACATGATCAGCGCCATTAAGTCACGTGATCACTACATGATAGTCATGTGATCAGTCCATGATCAGTCACGTGATCAGTGCATGATCAGCCACGTGATCAGTGCATGATAGCTATGTGATCAGTTCATGATCAGTCACGTGATCAGTGCATGATCAGGCACGTGATCAGTGCATGATCAGCCACGTGATCAGTGCATGATAGCCACGTGATCAGTGCATGATCAGTCACCTGATGGGTGTATGATCAGTCACGTGACCAGTACATGGTAGCTACATGATCATTGCATGATCAGCCACGTGAGTAGTGCATGATAGCCACGTGATCAGTGCATGATCAGTCACGTGATCAGTGCATGATCAGTCATGTGATCAGTGCATGATCAGGCACGTGATCAGTGCATGATCAGCCACGTGATCAGTGCATGATAGCCACGTGATCAGTGCATGATCAGTCACGTGATCAGTGCATGATCAGTCACGTGATCAGTGCATGATCAGCCACGTGATCAGTGCATGATCAGCCACGTGATCAGTGCATGATCAATTACGTGATCAGTGCATGATCAGTCACGTGATCAGTGCATGATAGCTACGTGATCAGTGCATGATCAGCCACGTGATCAGTGCATGATAGCCACGTGATCAGTGCATGATCAGTCACGTGATCAGTGCATGATCAGTCACGTGATCAGTGCATGATCAGTCACGTGATCAGTGCATGATCAATTACGTGATCAGTGCATGATCAGTCACGTGATCAGTGCATGATAGCTACGTGATCAGTGCATGATCAGCCACGTGATCAGTGCATGATAGCCACGTGATCAGTGCATGATCAGTCACATGATCAGTGCATGATCATCCACGTGATCAGTGCATGATCAGTCACGTGATCAGTGCATGATATAGACGTGATCAGTGCATGATCAGTCACGTGATCAGTGCATGATCAGCCACGTGATCAGTGCATGATAGCCACGTGATCAGTGCATGATAGCCAGTGATCAGTGCATGATCAGTCACGTGATCAGTGCATGATCAGCCACGTGATCAGTGCATGATAGCCACGTGATCAGTGCATGATCATCACGTGATCAGTGCATGATCAGTCACGTGATCAGTGCATGATCAGCCACGTGATCAGTGCATGATCAGTCACGTGATCAGTGCATGATCAGTCACGTGATCAGTGCATGATCAGTCACGTGATCAGTGCATGATCAGTCACGTGATCAGTGCATGATCAGCCACGTGATCAGTGCATGATAGCCACGTGATCAGTGCATGATCAGTCACGTGATCAGTGCATGATCAGTCACGTGATCAGTGCATGATCAGCCACGTGATCAGTGCATGATCAGCCACGTGATCAGTGCATGATCAGCCACGTGATCAGTGCATGATCAGCCACGTGATCAGTGCATGATCAGCCACGTGATCAGTGCATGATCATCACGTGATCAGTGTATGATCAGCCACGTGAACAGTGCATGCTCAGTCACGTGATCAGGGCCTGCTGAGCTGCGTGATTACTGTCTGCTCATCTGCTTGACAATTGCCAGCTGAGCTGCACGATTCCTGCCTGTCATCTGCTTGACAATTGCCAGCTGTGCTGCGTAATTCCTGCCTGCTCAGCTGCTTGATTATTGCCAGCTGAGCAGCATGATTCCTCACACCTGAGTTCCATGATTATTGCCTGCTGACTGTTTGATTCGTGCCTACTCAGCTCTTTGTTTATTGCCTCCAGAGGCACATGATCAGTGTATGATAGCAAACATGATCAGCGCATGATCAGTCACATGATCAGCGCCATTAAGTCACGTGATCACTACATGATAGTCATGTGATCAGTCCATGCTCAGTCACGGTATCAGTGCATGATCAGCCACGTGATCAGTGCATGATCAGCCACGTGATCAGTGCATGATCAGCCACGTGATCAGTGCATGATCAGTCACGTGATCAGTGCATGATCAGCCACGTGATCAGTGCATGATCAGTCACGTGATCAGTGCATGATCAGCCACGTGATCAGTGCATGATCAGTCACGTGATCAGTGTATGATATAGACGTGATCAGTGCATGATCAGTCACGTGATCAGTGCATGATCAGCCACGTGATCAGTGCATGATCAGCCACGTGATCAGTGCATGATCAGCCACGTGATCAGTGCATGATCAGTCACGTGATCAGTGCATGATCAGTCACGTGATCAGTGCATGATCAGCCACGTGATCAGTGCATGATCAGTCACGTGATCAGTGCATGATCAGTCACGTGATCAGTGCATGATAGCCACGTGATCAGTGCATGATCAGCCACGTGATCAGTGCATGATAGCCACGTGATCAGTGCATGATCAGTCACGTGATCAGTGCATGATCAGTCACGTGATCAGTGCATGATCAGCCACGTGATCAGTGCATGATCAGCCACGTGATCAGTGCATGATAGCCACGTGATCAGTGCATGATCAGTCACGTGATCAGTGCATGATCAGTCACGTGATCAGTGCATGATCAGCCACGTGATCAGTGCATGATCAGCCACGTGATCAGTGCATGATCAGTCACGTGATCAGTGCATGATCAGTCACGTGATCAGTGCATGATCAGTCACGTGACCAGTGTACATGGTAGCTACGTGATCATTGCATGATCAGCCACGTGATCAGTGCATGATAGCCACGTGATCAGTGCATGATCAGTCACGTGATCAGTGCATGATCAGTCACGTGATCAGTGCATGGTAGCTGCGTGATCAGTGCATGATCAGCCACGTGATCAGTGCATGATAGCCACGTGATCAGTGCATGATCAGCCACGTGATCAGTGCATGATCAGTCACGTGATCAGTGCATGATCAGCCACGTGATCAGTGCATGATCAGCCACGTGATCAGTGCATGTCAGCCACGTGATCAGTGCATGATCAGCCACGTGATCAGTGCATGATCAGTCACGTGATCAGTGCATGATCAGTCACGTGATCAGTGTATGATCAGCCACGTGAACAGTGCATGCTCAGTCACGTGATCAGGGCCTGCTGAGCTGCGTGATTACTGTCTGCTCATCTGCTTGACAATTGCCAGCTGAGCTGCACGATTCCTGCCTGTCATCTGCTTGACAATTGCCAGCTGTGCTGCGTAATTCCTGCCTGCTCAGCTGCTTGATTATTGCCAGCTGAGCAGCATGATTTCTCACAGCTGAGTTCCATGATTATTGCCTGCTGACTGATTCGTGCCTACTCAGCTCTTTGTTCATTGCCTCCAGAGGCACATGATCAGTGTATGATAGCAAACATGATCAGTGCATGATCAGTCACATGATCAGTGCATGATAAGCCACGTGATCAGTGCATGATCAGTCATGTGATCAGTGCATGATCAGTCATGTGACAGTACATGGTAGCTGCGTGATCATGCATGATCAGCCACGTGATCAGTGCATGATAGCCACGTGATCAGTGCATGATCAGTCACGTGATCAGTGCATGATCAGTCACGTGATCAGTGCATGATCAGTCACGTGATCAGTGCATGATCAGTCACGTGATCAGTGCATGATCAGTCACGTGATCAGTGCATGGTAGCTACGTGATCAGTGCATGATCAGCCACGTGATCAGTGCATGATAGCCACGTGATCAGTGCATGATAGCCACGTGATCAGTGCATGATCAGTCACGTGATCAGTGCATGATCAGCCACGTGATCAGTGCATGATAGCCACGTGATCAGTGCATGATAGCCACGTGATCAGTGCATGATCAGTCACGTGATCAGTGCATGATCAGTCACGTGATCAGTGCATGATCAGCCACGTGATCAGTGCATGATCAGCCACGTGATCAGTGCATGATCAATTACGTGATCAGTGCATGATCAGTCACGTGATCAGTGCATGATAGCTACGTGATCAGTGCATGATCAGCCACGTGATCAGTGCATGATAGCCACGTGATCAGTGCATGATAGCCACGTGATCAGTGCATGATAGCCACGTGATCAGTGCATGATCAGTCACGTGATACATGTGTGATCAGCCACGTGATCAGTGCATGATGAGCCACGTGATCAGTGCATGATCAATTACGTGATCAGTGCATGATCAGTCACGTGACCAGTACATGGTTGCTACGTGATCATTGCATGATCAGCCACGTGAGCAGTGCATGATAGCCACGTGATCAGTGCATGATCAGTCACGTGATCAGTACATGATCAGTCACGTGAACAGTGCATGATCATTTACGTGATCTGTGCATGATCAGTCACGTGACCAGTATATGGTAGCTACGTGATCATTCCATGACGAGCCACGTGAGCAGTGCATGATAGCCACGTGATGTGTGCATGATCAGTTACGTGAGCAGAGTATGATCAGCCACGTGATCAGTGCATGAGTGCCACGTGATCAGTGCATGATATGTCACGTGACAGGTGTGTGATCAGCCACGTGAACAGTGCATGTTCAGCCACGTGATCAGTGCATGATAGCCACGTGATCAGTGCATGATCAGTTACGTGAGCAGTGTATGATCAGCCACGTGATCAGTGCATGGTCAGACACGTGAACAGTGTATGATCAGCCACGTGATCAGTGCATGATATCCACGTGATCAGTGCATGATCATCACGTGATCAGTGTATGATCAGCCACGTGAACAGTGCATGCTCAGTCACGTGATCAGGGCCTGCTGAGCTGCGTGATTACTGTCTGCTCATCTGCTTGACAATTGCCAGCTGAGCTGCACGATTCCTGCCTGTCATCTGCTTGACAATTGCCAGCTGTGCTGCGTAATTCCTGCCTGCTCAGCTGCTTGATTATTGCCAGCTGAGCAGCATGATTCCTCACACCTGAGTTCCATGATTATTGCCTGCTGACTGTTTGATTCGTGCCTACTCAGCTCTTTGTTTATTGCCTCCAGAGGCACATGATCAGTGTATGATAGCAAACATGATCAGCGCATGATCAGTCACATGATCAGCGCCATTAAGTCACGTGATCACTACATGATAGTCATGTGATCAGTCCATGCTCAGTCACGGTATCAGTGCATGATCAGCCACGTGATCAGTGCATGATCAGCCACGTGATCAGTGCATGATAGCCATGTGATCAGTGCATGATCAGTCACGTGATCAGTGCATGATCAGTCACGTGATCAGTGCATGATCAGCCACGTGATCAGTGCATGATCAGTCACCTGATGGGTGTATGATCAGTCACGTGACCAGTACATGGTAGCTACATGATCATTGCATGATCAGCCACGTGAGTAGTGCATGATAGCCACGTGATCAGTGCATGATCAGTCACGTGATCAGTGCATGATCAGCCACGTGATCAGTGCATGATCATCACGTGATCAGTGCATGATCAGCCACGTGATCAGTGCATGATCAGTCACGTGATCAGGGCCTGCTGAGCTGCGTGATTACTGTCTGCTCATCTGCTTGACAATTGCCAGCTGAGCTGCACGATTCCTGCCTGTCATCTGCTTGACAATTGCCAGCTGTGCTGCGTAATTCCTGCCTGCTCAGCTGCTTGATTATTGCCAGCTGAGCAGCATGATTCCTCACAGCTGAGTTCCATGATTATTGCCTGCTGACTGTTTGATTCGTGCCTACTCAGCTCTTTGTTTATTGCCTCCAGAGGCACATGATCAGTGTATGATAGCAAACATGATCAGTGCATGATCAGTCACATGATCAGTGCCATTAAGTCACGTGATCAGTGCATGATAGTCATGTGATCAGTCCATGATCAGTCACGTATCAGTGCATGATCAGCCACGTGATCAGTGCATGATCAGTCACGTGATCAGTGTATGATCATCCACGTGATCAGTGCATGATCAGTCATGTGATCAGTGCATGATATAGACGTGATCAGTGCATGATCAGCCACGTGATCAGTGCATGATCAGCCACGTGATCAGTGCATGATAGCCACGTGATCAGTGCATGATCAGTCACGTGATCAGTGCATGATCAGTCACGTGATCAGTGTATGATCAGCCACGTGATCAGTGCATGATCAGTCACGTGATCAGTGCATGATCAGTCACGTGACAGTACATGGTAGCTACGTGATCAGTGCATGATCAGCCACGTGATCAGTGCATGATAGCCACGTGATCAGTGCATGATCAGTCACGTGATCAGTGCATGATCAGTCATGTGATCAGTGCATGATCAGGCACGTGATCAGTGCATGATCAGCCACGTGATCAGTGCATGATAGCCACGTGATCAGTGCATGATCAGCCACGTGATCAGTGCATGATCAGTCACGTGATCAGTGCATGATCAGTCACGTGATCAGTGCATGATAGCACGTGATCAGTGCATGATCAGCCACGTGATCAGTGCATGATAGCCACGTGATCAGTGCATGATCAGTCACGTGATCAGTGCATGATCAGTCACGTGATCAGTGCATGATCAGTCACGTGATCAGTGCATGATCAGCCACGTGATCAGTGCATGATCAGCCACGTGATCAGTGCATGATCAGCCACGTGATCAGTGCATGATCAATTACGTGATCAGTGCATGATCAGTCACGTGATCAGTGCATGATAGCTACGTGATCAGTGCATGATCAGCCACGTGATCAGTGCATGATAGCCACGTGATCAGTGCATGATAGCCACGTGATCAGTGCATGATCAGTCATGTGATACGTGTGTGATCAGCCACGTGATCAGTGCATGATATCCACGTGATCAGTGCATGACAGCCACGTGATCAGTGCATGAGAGCCACGTGATCAGTGCATGATCAGTCACGTGATACATGTGTGATCAGCCACGTGATCAGTGCATGATGAGCCACGTGATCAGTGCAGGATCAATTACGTGATCAGTGCATGATCAGTCACGTGACCAGTACATGGTTGCTACGTGATCGTTGCATGATCAGCCACGTGAGCAGAGCATGATAGCCACGTGATCAGTGCATGATCAGTCACGTGATCAGTACATGATCAGTCACGTGAACAGTGCATGATCATTTACGTGATCTTGCATGATCAGTCACGTGACCAGTATATGGTAGCTACGTGATCATTCCATGACGAGCCACGTGAGCAGTGCATGATAGCCACGTGATGTGTGCATGAGTTACGTGAGCAGAGTATGATCAGCCACGTGATCAGTGCATGAGTGCCACGTGATCAGTGCATGATATGTCACGTGACAGGTGTGTGATCAGCCACGTGAACAGTGCATGTTCAGCCACGTGATCAGTGCATGATAGCCACGTGATCAGTGCATGATCAGTTACGTGAGCAGTGTATGATCAGCCACGTGATCAGTGCATGGTCAGACACGTGAACAGTGTATGATCAGCCACGTGATCAGTGCATGATATCCAAGTGATCAGTGCATGATCATCACGTGATCAGTGTATGATCAGCCACGTGAACAGTGCATGCTCAGTCACGTGATCTGGGCCTGCTGAGCTGCGTGATTACTGTCTGCTCATCTGCTTGACAATTGCCAGCTGAGCTGCACGATTCCTGCCTGTCATCTGCTTGACAATTGCCAGCTGTGCTGCGTAATTCCTGCCTGCTCAGCTGCTTGATTATTGCCAGCTGAGCAGCATGATTCCTCACACCTGAGTTCCATGATTATTGCCTGCTGACTGTTTGATTCGTGCCTACTCAGCTCTTTGTTTATTGCCTCCAGAGGCACATGATCAGTGTATGATAGCAAACATGATCAGCGCATGATCAGTCACATGATCAGCGCCATTAAGTCACGTGATCACTACATGATAGTCATGTGATCAGTCCATGCTCAGTCACGGTATCAGTGCATGATCAGCCACGTGATCAGTGCATGATAGCCACGTGATCAGTGCATGATCAGCCACGTGATCAGTGCATGATCAGTCACGTGATCAGTGCATGATCAGCCACGTGATCAGTGCATGATCAGTCACGTGATCAGTGCATGATCAGCCACGTGATCAGTGCATGATCAGCCACGTGATCAGTGCATGATCAGTCACGTGATCAGTGCATGATCAGCTACGTGATCAGTGCATGATCAGCCACGTGATCAGTGCATGATCAGCCACGTGATCAGTGCATGATCAGTCACGTGATCAGTGCATGATCAGTCACGTGACCAGTACATGGTAGCTACGTGATCATGCATGATCAGCCACGTGATCAGTGCATGATAGCCACGTGATCAGTGCATGATCAGCCACGTGATCAGTGCATGATCAGTCACGTGATCAGTGCATGATCAGCCACGTGATCAGTGCATGATAGCCACGTGATCAGTGCATGACAGCCACGTGATCAGTGCATGATAGCCACGTGATCAGTGCATGATCAGTCACGTGATCATGTGTGATCAGCCACGTGATCAGTGCATGATCAGCCACGTGATCAGTGCATGATCAATTACGTGATCAGTGCATGATCAGTCACGTGACCAGTACATGGTAGCTACGTGATCATTGCATGATCAGCCACGTGATCAGTGCATGATAGCCACGTGATCAGTGCATGATCAGTCATGTGATACGTGTGTGATCAGCCACGTGATCAGTGCATGATATCCACGTGATCAGTGCATGACAGCCACGTGATCAGTGCATGAGAGCCACGTGATCAGTGCATGATCAGTCACGTGATACATGTATGATCAGCCACGTGATCAGTGCATGATGAGCCACGTGATCAGTGCAGGATCAATTACGTGATCAGTGCATGATCAGTCACGTGACCAGTACATGGTTGCTACGTGATCGTTGCATGATCAGCCACGTGAGCAGAGCATGATAGCCACGTGATCAGTGCATGATCAGTCACGTGATCAGTACATGATCAGTCACGTGAACAGTGCATGATCATTTACGTGATCTTTGCATGATCAGTCACGTGACCAGTATATGGTTGCTACGTGATCATTCCATGACGAGCCACGTGAGCAGTGCATGATAGCCACGTGATGTGTGCATGAGTTACGTGAGCAGAGTATGATCAGCCACGTGATCAGTGCATGAGTGCCACGTGATCAGTGCATGATATGTCACGTGACAGGTGTGTGATCAGCCACGTGAACAGTGCATGTTCAGCCACGTGATCAGTGCATGATAGCCACGTGATCAGTGCATGATCAGTTACGTGAGCAGTGTATGATCAGCCACGTGATCAGTGCATGATCAGACACGTGAACAGTGTATGATCAGCCACGTGATCAGTGCATGATATCCAAGTGATCAGTGCATGATCATCACGTGATCAGTGTATGATCAGCCACGTGAACAGTGCATGCTCAGTCACGTGATCTGGGCCTGCTGAGCTGCGTGATTACTGTCTGCTCATCTGCTTGACAATTGCCAGCTGAGCTGCACGATTCCTGCCTGTCATCTGCTTGACAATTGCCAGCTGTGCTGCGTAATTCCTGCCTGCTCAGCTGCTTGATTATTGCCAGCTGAGCAGCATGATTCCTCACACCTGAGTTCCATGATTATTGCCTGCTGACTGTTTGATTCGTGCCTACTCAGCTCTTTGTTTATTGCCTCCAGAGGCACATGATCAGTGTATGATAGCAAACATGATCAGCGCATGATCAGTCACATGATCAGCGCCATTAAGTCACGTGATCACTACATGATAGTCATGTGATCAGTCCATGCTCAGTCACGGTATCAGTGCATGATCAGCCACGTGATCAGTGCATGATAGCCACGTGATCAGTGCATGATCAGCCACGTGATCAGTGCATGATCAGTCACGTGATCAGTGCATGATCAGCCACGTGATCAGTGCATGATCAGTCACGTGATCAGTGCATGATCAGCCACGTGATCAGTGCATGATAGCCACGTGATCAGTGCATGATCAGTCACGTGATCAGTGCATGATCAGTCACGTGATCAGTGCATGATCAGCCACGTGATCAGTGCATGATCAGCCACGTGATCAGTGCATGATCAGTCACGTGATCAGTGCATGATCAGTCACGTGACCAGTACATGGTAGCTACGTGATCATGCATGATCAGCCACGTGATCAGTGCATGATAGCCACGTGATCAGTGCATGATCAGCCACGTGATCAGTGCATGATCAGTCACGTGATCAGTGCATGATCAGCCACGTGATCAGTGCATGATAGCCACGTGATCAGTGCATGATAGCCACGTGATCAGTGCATGATCAGTCACGTGATCAGTGCATGATCAGTCACGTGATCAGTGTGATCAGCCACGTGATCAGTGCATGATCAGCCACGTGATCAGTGCATGATCATTACGTGATCAGTGCATGATCAGTCACGTGATCAGTGCATGAGCTACGTGATCTTGCATGATCAGCCACGTGATCAGTGCATGATAGCCACGTGATCAGTGCATGATAGCCACGTGATCAGTGCATGAGAGCCACGTGATCAGTGCATGATCAGTCACGTGATCATGTGTGATCAGCCACGTGATCAGTGCATGATGAGCCACGTGATCAGTGCATGATCAATTACGTGATCAGTGCATGATCAGTCACGTGACCAGTACATGGTTGCTACGTGATCAGTGCATGATCAGCCACGTGAGCAGTGCATGATAGCCACGTGATCAGTGCATGATCAGTCACGTGATCAGTACATGATCAGTCACGTGAACAGTGCATGATCATTTACGTGATCTGTGCATGATCAGTCACGTGACCAGTATATGGTAGCTACGTGATCATTCCATGACGAGCCACGTGAGCAGTGCATGATAGCCACGTGATGTGTGCATGATCAGTTACGTGAGCAGAGTATGATCAGCCACGTGATCAGTGCATGAGTGCCACGTGATCAGTGCATGATATGTCACGTGACAGGTGTGTGATCAGCCACGTGAACAGTGCATGTTCAGCCACGTGATCAGTGCATGATAGCCACGTGATCAGTGCATGATCAGTTACGTGAGCAGTGTATGATCAGCCACGTGATCAGTGCATGGTCAGACACGTGAACAGTGTATGATCAGCCACGTGATCAGTGCATGATATCCACGTGATCAGTGCATGATCATCACGTGATCAGTGCATGATCAGCCACGTGAACAGTGCATGCTCAGTCACGTGATCAGGGCCTGCTGAGCTGCGTGATTACTGTCTGCTCATCTGCTTGACAATTGCCAGCTGAGCTGCACGATTCCTGCCTGTCATCTGCTTGACAATTGCCAGCTGTGCTGCGTAATTCCTGCCTGCTCAGCTGCTTGATTATTGCCAGCTGAGCAGCATGATTCCTCACACCTGAGTTCCATGATTATTGCCTGCTGACTGTTTGATTCGTGCCTACTCAGCTCTTTGTTTATTGCCTCCAGAGGCACATGATCAGTGTATGATAGCAAACATGATCAGCGCATGATCAGTCACATGATCAGCGCCATTAAGTCACGTGATCACTACATGATAGTCATGTGATCAGTCCATGCTCAGTCACGGTATCAGTGCATGATCAGCCACGTGATCAGTGCATGATCAGCCACGTGATCAGTGCATGATAGCCATGTGATCAGTGCATGATCAGTCACGTGATCAGTGCATGATCAGTCACGTGATCAGTGCATGATCAGCCACGTGATCAGTGCATGATCAGTCACCTGATGGGTGTATGATCAGTCACGTGACCAGTACATGGTAGCTACATGATCATTGCATGATCAGCCACGTGTAGTGCATGATAGCCACGTGATCAGTGCATGATCAGTCACGTGATCAGTGCATGATCAGCCACGTGATCAGTGCATGATCATCACGTGATCAGTGCATGATCAGCCACGTGATCAGTGCATGATCAGTCACGTGATCAGGCCTGCTGAGCTGCGTGATTACTGTCTGCTCATCTGCTTGACAATTGCCAGCTGAGCTGCACGATTCCTGCCTGTCATCTGCTTGACAATTGCCAGCTGTGCTGCGTAATTCCTGCCTGCTCAGCTGCTTGATTATTGCCAGCTGAGCAGCATGATTCCTCACAGCTGAGTTCCATGATTATTGCCTGCTGACTGTTTGATTCGTGCCTACTCAGCTCTTTGTTTATTGCCTCCAGAGGCACATGATCAGTGTATGATAGCAAACATGATCAGTGCATGATCAGTCACATGATCAGTGCCATTAAGTCACGTGATCAGTGCATGATAGTCATGTGATCAGTCCATGATCAGTCACGGTATCAGTGCATGATCAGCCACGTGATCAGTGCATGATCAGTCACGTGATCAGTGTATGATCATCCACGTGATCAGTGCATGGGCAGTCATGTGATCAGTGCATGATATAGACGTGATCAGTGCATGATCAGCCACGTGATCAGTGCATGATCAGCCACGTGATCAGTGCATGATAGCTACGTGATCAGTGCATGATCAGTCACGTGATCAGTGCATGATCAGTCACGTGATCAGTGCATGATCAGCCACGTGATCAGTGCATGATCAGTCACGTGATCAGTGCATGATCAGTCACGTGACAGTACATGGTAGCTACGTGATCAGTGCATGATCAGCCACGTGATCAGTGCATGATAGCCACGTGATCAGTGCATGATCAGTCACGTGATCAGTGCATGATCAGTCATGTGATCAGTGCATGATCAGGCACGTGATCAGTGCATGATCAGCCACGTGATCAGTGCATGATAGCCACGTGATCAGTGCATGATCAGCCACGTGATCAGTGCATGATCAGTCACGTGATCAGTGCATGATCAGTCACGTGATCAGTGCATGATAGCCACGTGATCAGTGCATGATCAGCCACGTGATCAGTGCATGATAGCCACGTGATCAGTGCATGATCAGTCACGTGATCAGTGCATGATCAGTCACGTGATCAGTGCATGATCAGTCACGTGATCAGTGCATGATCAGCCACGTGATCAGTGCATGATAGCCACGTGATCAGTGCATGATCAGCCACGTGATCAGTGCATGATCAATTACGTGATCAGTGCATGATCAGTCACGTGATCAGTGCATGGTAGCTACGTGATCAGTGCATGATCAGCCACGTGATCAGTGCATGATAGCCACGTGATCAGTGCATGATAGCCACGTGATCAGTGCATGATCAGTCATGTGATACGTGTGTGATCAGCCACGTGATCAGTGCATGATATCCACGTGATCAGTGCATGACAGCCACGTGATCAGTGCATGAGAGCCACGTGATCAGTGCATGATCAGTCACGTGATACATGTGTGATCAGCCACGTGATCAGTGCATGATGAGCCACGTGATCAGTGCAGGATCAATTACGTGATCAGTGCATGATCAGTCACGTGACCAGTACATGGTTGCTACGTGATCGTTGCATGATCAGCCACGTGAGCAGAGCATGATAGCCACGTGATCAGTGCATGATCAGTCACGTGATCAGTACATGATCAGTCACGTGAACAGTGCATGATCATTTACGTGATCTGTGCATGATCAGTCACGTGACCAGTATATGGTAGCTACGTGATCATTCCATGACGAGCCACGTGAGCAGTGCATGATAGCCACGTGATGTGTGCATGAGTTACGTGAGCAGAGTATGATCAGCCACGTGATCAGTGCATGAGTGCCACGTGATCAGTGCATGATATGTCACGTGACAGGTGTGTGATCAGCCACGTGAACAGTGCATGTTCAGCCACGTGATCAGTGCATGATAGCCACGTGATCAGTGCATGATCAGTTACGTGAGCAGTGTATGATCAGCCACGTGATCAGTGCATGGTCAGACACGTGAACAGTGTATGATCAGCCACGTGATCAGTGCATGATATCCAAGTGATCAGTGCATGATCATCACGTGATCAGTGTATGATCAGCCACGTGAACAGTGCATGCTCAGTCACGTGATCTGGGCCTGCTGAGCTGCGTGATTACTGTCTGCTCATCTGCTTGACAATTGCCAGCTGAGCTGCACGATTCCTGCCTGTCATCTGCTTGACAATTGCCAGCTGTGCTGCGTAATTCCTGCCTGCTCAGCTGCTTGATTATTGCCAGCTGAGCAGCATGATTCCTCACACCTGAGTTCCATGATTATTGCCTGCTGACTGTTTGATTCGTGCCTACTCAGCTCTTTGTTTATTGCCTCCAGAGGCACATGATCAGTGTATGATAGCAAACATGATCAGCGCATGATCAGTCACATGATCAGCGCCATTAAGTCACGTGATCACTACATGATAGTCATGTGATCAGTCCATGCTCAGTCACGGTATCAGTGCATGATCAGCCACGTGATCAGTGCATGATCAGCCACGTGATCAGTGCATGATCAGCCACGTGATCAGTGCATGATCAGTCACGTGATCAGTGCATGATCAGCCACGTGATCAGTGCATGATCAGTCACGTGATCAGTGCATGATCAGCCACGTGATCAGTGCATGATCAGCCACGTGATCAGTGCATGATCAGTCACGTGATCAGTGCATGATCAGCTACGTGATCAGTGCATGATCAGCCACGTGATCAGTGCATGATCAGCCACGTGATCAGTGCATGATCAGTCACGTGATCAGTGCATGATCAGTCACGTGACCAGTACATGGTAGCTACGTGATCATGCATGATCAGCCACGTGATCAGTGCATGATAGCCACGTGATCAGTGCATGATCAGCCACGTGATCAGTGCATGATCAGTCACGTGATCAGTGCATGATCAGCCACGTGATCAGTGCATGATAGCCACGTGATCAGTGCATGACAGCCACGTGATCAGTGCATGATAGCCACGTGATCAGTGCATGATCAGTCACGTGATCATGTGTGATCAGCCACGTGATCAGTGCATGATCAGCCACGTGATCAGTGCATGATCAATTACGTGATCAGTGCATGATCAGTCACGTGACCAGTACATGGTAGCTACGTGATCATTGCATGATCAGCCACGTGATCAGTGCATGATAGCCACGTGATCAGTGCATGATCAGTCATGTGATACGTGTGTGATCAGCCACGTGATCAGTGCATGATATCCACGTGATCAGTGCATGACAGCCACGTGATCAGTGCATGAGAGCCACGTGATCAGTGCATGATCAGTCACGTGATACATGTGTGATCAGCCACGTGATCAGTGCATGATGAGCCACGTGATCAGTGCAGGATCAATTACGTGATCAGTGCATGATCAGTCACGTGACCAGTACATGGTTGCTACGTGATCGTTGCATGATCAGCCACGTGAGCAGAGCATGATAGCCACGTGATCAGTGCATGATCAGTCACGTGATCAGTACATGATCAGTCACGTGAACAGTGCATGATCATTTACGTGATCTGTGCATGATCAGTCACGTGACCAGTATATGGTTGCTACGTGATCATTCCATGACGAGCCACGTGAGCAGTGCATGATAGCCACGTGATGTGTGCATGAGTTACGTGAGCAGAGTATGATCAGCCACGTGATCAGTGCATGAGTGCCACGTGATCAGTGCATGATATGTCACGTGACAGGTGTGTGATCAGCCACGTGAACAGTGCATGTTCAGCCACGTGATCAGTGCATGATAGCCACGTGATCAGTGCATGATCAGTTACGTGAGCAGTGTATGATCAGCCACGTGATCAGTGCATGGTCAGACACGTGAACAGTGTATGATCAGCCACGTGATCAGTGCATGATATCCAAGTGATCAGTGCATGATCATCACGTGATCAGTGTATGATCAGCCACGTGAACAGTGCATGCTCAGTCACGTGATCTGGGCCTGCTGAGCTGCGTGATTACTGTCTGCTCATCTGCTTGACAATTGCCAGCTGAGCTGCACGATTCCTGCCTGTCATCTGCTTGACAATTGCCAGCTGTGCTGCGTAATTCCTGCCTGCTCAGCTGCTTGATTATTGCCAGCTGAGCAGCATGATTCCTCACACCTGAGTTCCATGATTATTGCCTGCTGACTGTTTGATTCGTGCCTACTCAGCTCTTTGTTTATTGCCTCCAGAGGCACATGATCAGTGTATGATAGCAAACATGATCAGCGCATGATCAGTCACATGATCAGCGCCATTAAGTCACGTGATCACTACATGATAGTCATGTGATCAGTCCATGCTCAGTCACGGTATCAGTGCATGATCAGCCACGTGATCAGTGCATGATAGCCACGTGATCAGTGCATGATCAGCCACGTGATCAGTGCATGATCAGTCACGTGATCAGTGCATGATCAGCCACGTGATCAGTGCATGATCAGTCACGTGATCAGTGCATGATCAGCCACGTGATCAGTGCATGATCAGCCACGTGATCAGTGCATGATCAGTCACGTGATCAGTGCATGATCAGCTACGTGATCAGTGCATGATCAGCCACGTGATCAGTGCATGATCAGCCACGTGATCAGTGCATGATCAGTCACGTGATCAGTGCATGATCAGTCACGTGACCAGTACATGGTAGCTACGTGATCATGGCATGATCAGCCACGTGATCAGTGCATGATAGCCACGTGATCAGTGCATGATAGCCACGTGATCAGTGCATGATCAGTCACGTGATCAGTGCATGATCAGCCACGTGATCAGTGCATGATATCCACGTGATCAGTGCATGATCAGCCACGTGATCAGTGCATGATAGCCACGTGATCAGTGCATGATCAGTCACGTGATCATGTGTGATCAGCCACGTGATCAGTGCATGATCAGCCACGTGATCAGTGCATGATCAATTACGTGATCAGTGCATGATCAGTCACGTGACCAGTACATGGTAGCTACGTGATCAGTGCATGATCAGCCACGTGATCAGTGCATGATAGCCACGTGATCAGTGCATGATCAGTCACGTGATCAGTGTATGATCAGCCACGTGATCAGTGCATGATATCCACGTGATCAGTGCATGATCAGCCACGTGATCAGTGCATGATAGCCACGTGATCAGTGCATGATCAGTCACGTGATCAGTGTGATCAGCCACGTGATCAGTGCATGATCAGCCACGTGATCAGTGCATGATCAGTCACGTGATCAGTGCATGGTTGCTACGTGATCAGTGCATGATCAGCCACGTGATCAGTGCATGATAGCCACGTGATCAGTGCATGATCAGTCACGTGATCAGTGCATGATCAGTCACGTGATCAGTGCATGATAGCTGCGTGATCATGCATGATCAGCCACGTGATCAGTGCATGATAGCCACGTGATCAGTGCATGATCAGCCACGTGATCAGTGCATGATCAGTCACGTGATCAGTGCATGATCAGCCACGTGATCAGTGCATGATCAGCCACGTGATCAGTGCATGATCAGCCACGTGATCAGTGCATGATAGCCACGTGATCAGTGCATGATCAGTCACGTGATCAGTGCATGATCAGTCACGTGATCAGTGCATGATAGCTGCGTGATCATGCATGATCAGCCACGTGATCAGTGCATGATAGCCACGTGATCAGTGCATGATCAGTCACGTGATCAGTGCATGATCAGTCACGTGATCAGTGCATGATCAGCCACGTGATCAGTGCATGATCAGGCACGTGATCAGTGTATGATCAGCCACGTGATCAGTGCATGATAGCCACGTGATCAGTGCATGATCAGTCACGTGATCAGTGCATGATCAGTCACGTGATCAGTGCATGATCAGCCACGTGATCAGTGCATGATCAGCCACGTGATCAGTGCATGATCAATTACGTGATCAGTGCATGATCAGTCACGTGATCAGTGCATGGTAGCCACGTGATCAGTGCATGATCAGCCACGTGATCAGTGCATGATAGCCACGTGATCAGTGCATGATAGCCACGTGATCAGTGCATGATCAGCCACGTGATCAGTGCATGATCAGCCACGTGATCAGTGCATGATCAGCCACGTGATCAGTGCATGATCAGCCACGTGATCAGTGCATGATCAGCCACGTGATCAGTGCATGATCAGTCACGTGACCAGTACATGGTTGCTACGTGATCGTTGCATGATCAGCCACGTGAGCAGTGCATGATAGCCACGTGATCAGTGCATGATCAGTCACGTGATCAGTGCATGATCAGTCACGTGATCAGTGCATGATCATTTACGTGATCAGTGCATGATCAGTCACGTGACCAGTATATGGTTGCTACGTGATCATTCCATGACGAGCCACGTGAGCAGTGCATGATAGCCACGTGATCAGTGCATGAGTTACGTGAGCAGAGTATGATCAGCCACGTGATCAGTGCATGAGTGCCACGTGATCAGTGCATGATATGTCACGTGACAGTGTGTGATCAGCCACGTGAACAGTGCATGATCAGCCACGTGATCAGTGCATGATAGCCACGTGATCAGTGCATGATCAGTTACGTGATCAGTGCATGATCAGCCACGTGATCAGTGCATGATCAGACACGTGATCAGTGTATGATCAGCCACGTGAACAGTGCATGCTCAGTCACGTGATCAGGGCCTGCTGAGCTGCGTGATTACTGTCTGCTCATCTGCTTGACAATTGCCAGCTGAGCTGCACGATTCCTGCCTGTCATCTGCTTGACAATTGCCAGCTGTGCTGCGTAATTCCTGCCTGCTCAGCTGCTTGATTATTGCCAGCTGAGCAGCATGATTCCTCACAGCTGAGTTCCATGATTATTGCCTGCTGACTGTTTGATTCGTGCCTACTCAGCTCTTTGTTTATTGCCTCCAGAGGCACATGATCAGTGTATGATAGCAAACATGATCAGCGCATGATCAGTCACATGATCAGCGCCATTAAGTCACGTGATCACTACATGATAGTCATGTGATCAGTCCATGCTCAGTCACGGTATCAGTGCATGATCAGCCACGTGATCAGTGCATGATCTGTCACAAGATTAGTGTATGATCATCCACGTGATCAGTGCATGGGCAGTCATGTGATCAGTGCATGATATAGACGTGATCAGTGCATGATCAGTCTCGTGATCAGTGCATGATCAGCCACGTGATCAGTGCATGATCAGCCACGTGATCAGTGCATGATAGCCACGTGATCAGTGCATGATCAGTCACGTGATCAGTGCATGATCAGCCACGTGATCAGTGCATGATCAGCCACGTGATCAGTGCATGATCAGTCACGTGATCAGTGCATGATCAGTCACGTGATCAGTGCATGATAGCTACGTGATCAGTGCATGATCAGCCACGTGATCAGTGCATGATAGCCACGTGATCAGTGCATGATCAGTCACGTGATCAGTGCATGATCAGTCACGTGATCAGTGCATGATCAGTCACGTGATCAGTGCATGATCAGCCACGTGATCAGTGCATGATCAGCCACGTGATCAGTGCATGATCAGCCACGTGATCAGTGCATGATCAATTACGTGATCAGTGCATGATCAGTCACGTGACCAGTACATGGTAGCTACGTGATCATTGCATGATCAGCCACGTGATCAGTGCATGATAGCCACGTGATCAGTGCATGATAGCCACGTGATCAGTGCATGATCAGTCATGTGATACGTGTGTGATCAGCCACGTGATCAGTGCATGATATCCACGTGATCAGTGCATGACAGCCACGTGATCAGTGCATGAGAGCCACGTGATCAGTGCATGATCAGTCACGTGATACATGTGTGATCAGCCACGTGATCAGTGCATGATGAGCCACGTGATCAGTGCAGGATCAATTACGTGATCAGTGCATGATCAGTCACGTGACCAGTACATGGTTGCTACGTGATCGTTGCATGATCAGCCACGTGAGCAGAGCATGATAGCCACGTGATCAGTGCATGATCAGTCACGTGATCAGTACATGATCAGTCACGTGAACAGTGCATGATCATTTACGTGATCTTTGCATGATCAGTCACGTGACCAGTATATGGTTGCTACGTGATCATTCCATGACGAGCCACGTGAGCAGTGCATGATAGCCACGTGATGTGTGCATGAGTTACGTGAGCAGAGTATGATCAGCCACGTGATCAGTGCATGAGTGCCACGTGATCAGTGCATGATATGTCACGTGACAGGTGTGTGATCAGCCACGTGAACAGTGCATGTTCAGCCACGTGATCAGTGCATGATAGCCACGTGATCAGTGCATGATCAGTTACGTGAGCAGTGTATGATCAGCCACGTGATCAGTGCATGGTCAGACACGTGAACAGTGTATGATCAGCCACGTGATCAGTGCATGATATCCAAGTGATCAGTGCATGATCAATCACGTGATCAGTGTATGATCAGCCACGTGAACAGTGCATGCTCAGTCACGTGATCAGGGCCTGCTGAGCTGCGTGATTACTGTCTGCTCATCTGCTTGACAATTGCCAGCTGAGCTGCACGATTCCTGCCTGTCATCTGCTTGACAATTGCCAGCTGTGCTGCGTAATTCCTGCCTGCTCAGCTGCTTGATTATTGCCAGCTGAGCAGCATGATTCCTCACAGCTGAGTTCCATGATTATTGCCTGCTGACTGTTTGATTCGTGCCTACTCAGCTCTTTGTTTATTGCCTCCAGAGGCACATGATCAGTGTATGATAGCAAACATGATCAGCGCATGATCAGTCACATGATCAGCGCCATTAAGTCACGTGATCACTACATGATAGTCATGTGATCAGTCCATGCTCAGTCACGGTATCAGTGCATGATCAGCCACGTGATCAGTGCATGATCTGTCACAAGATTAGTGTATGATCATCCACGTGATCAGTGCATGGGCAGTCATGTGATCAGTGCATGATATAGACGTGATCAGTGCATGATCAGTCTCGTGATCAGTGCATGATAGCCACGTGATCAGTGCATGATCAGTCACCTGATGGGTGTATGATCATTCACGTGACCTGTACATGGTAGCTACATGATCATTGCATGATCAGCCACGTGAGTAGTGCATGATAGCCACGTGATCACTGCATGATCAGTCACGTGATCAGTGCATGATCAGTCATGTGACCAGTACATGGTAGCTGCGTGATCATGGCATGATCAGCCACGTGAGCAGTGCATGATAGCCACGTGATCAGTGCATGATCAGACACGTGATCAGTGCATGATCAGTCACGTGATCAGTGCATGATCAGCCACGTGATCAGTGCATGACCAGGCACGTGATCAGTGTATGTCCAGCCAAGTGATCAGTGCATGATAGCCACGTGATCAGTGCATGATCAGTCACGTGATCAGTGCATGATCAGTTATGTGATCAGTGTATGATCAGCCACGTGATCAGTGCATGATCAGCCACATGATCAGTGCATGATCAATTACGTGATCAGTGCATGATCAGTCACGTGACCAGTACATGGTAGCTACGTGATCATTGCATGATCAGCCACGTGATCAGTGCATGATAGCCACGTGATCAGTGCATGATAGCCACGTGATCAGTGCATGATCAGCCATGTGATACGTGTGTGATCAGCCACGTGATCAGTGCATGATATCCACGTGATCAGTGCATGATCAGCCACGTGATCAGTGCATGATCAGCCACGTGATCAGTGCATGATCAGCCACGTGATCAGTGCATGATCAGTCACGTGACCAGTACATGGTTGCTACGTGATCGTTGCATGATCAGCCACGTGAGCAGTGCATGATAGCCACGTGATCAGTGCATGATCAGTCACGTGATCAGTGCATGATCAGTCACGTGAACAGTGCATGATCATTTACGTGATCAGTGCATGATCAGTCACGTGACCAGTATATGGTTGCTACGTGATCATTCCATGACGAGCCACGTGAGCAGTGCATGATAGCCACGTGATGTGTGCATGAGTTACGTGAGCAGAGTATGATCAGCCACGTGATCAGTGCATGAGTGCCACGTGATCAGTGCATGATATGTCACGTGACAGTGTGTGATCAGCCACGTGATCAGTGCATGATCAGCCACGTGATCAGTGCATGATAGCCACGTGATCAGTGCATGATCAGTTACGTGATCAGTGTATGATCAGCCACGTGATCAGTGCATGATCAGACACGTGATCAGTGTATGATCAGCCACGTGAACAGTGCATGCTCAGTCACGTGATCAGGGCCTGCTGAGCTGCGTGATTACTGTCTGCTCATCTGCTTGACAATTGCCAGCTGAGCTGCACGATTCCTGCCTGTCATCTGCTTGACAATTGCCAGCTGTGCTGCGTAATTCCTGCCTGCTCAGCTGCTTGATTATTGCCAGCTGAGCAGCATGATTCCTCACACCTGAGTTCCATGATTATTGCCTGCTGACTGTTTGATTCGTGCCTACTCAGCTCTTTGTTTATTGCCTCCAGAGGCACATGATCAGTGTATGATAGCAAACATGATCAGCGCATGATCAGTCACATGATCAGCGCCATTAAGTCACGTGATCACTACATGATAGTCATGTGATCAGTCCATGCTCAGTCACGGTATCAGTGCATGATCAGCCACGTGATCAGTGCATGATCTGTCACAAGATTAGTGTATGATCATCCACGTGATCAGTGCATGGGCAGTCATGTGATCAGTGCATGATATAGACGTGATCAGTGCATGATCAGTCTCGTGATCAGTGCATGATCAGCCACGTGATCAGTGCATGATCAGCCACGTGATCAGTGCATGATAGCACGTGATCAGTGCATGATCAGTCACGTGATCAGTGCATGATCAGCCACGTGATCAGTGCATGATCCACGTGATCAGTGCATGATCAGTCACGTGATCAGTGCATGATCAGTCACGTGACCAGTACATGGTAGCTGCATGATCAGTGCATGATCAGCCACGTGATCAGTGCATGATAGCCACGTGATCAGTGCATGATCAGTCACGTGATCAGTGCATGATCAGTCACGTGATCAGTGCATGATCAGCACGTGATCAGTGCATGATCAGCCACGTGATCAGTGCATGATAGCCACGTGATCAGTGCATGATCAGCCACGTGATCAGTGCATGATCAATTACGTGATCAGTGCATGATCAGTCACGTGATCAGTACATGGTAGCTACGTGATCATTGCATGATCAGCCACGTGATCAGTGCATGATAGCCACGTGATCAGTGCATGATAGCCACGTGATCAGTGCATGATCAGTCATGTGATACGTGTGTGATCAGCCACGTGATCAGTGCATGATATCCACGTGATCAGTGCATGACAGCCACGTGATCAGTGCATGAGAGCCACGTGATCAGTGCATGATCAGTCACGTGATACATGTGTGATCAGCCACGTGATCAGTGCATGATGAGCCACGTGATCAGTGCATGATCAATTACGTGATCAGTGCATGATCAGTCACGTGACCAGTACATGGTTGCTACGTGATCGTTGCATGATCAGCCACGTGAGCAGAGCATGATAGCCACGTGATCAGTGCATGATCAGTCACGTGATCAGTACATGATCAGTCACGTGAACAGTGCATGATCATTTACGTGATCTGTGCATGATCAGTCACGTGACCAGTATATGGTTGCTACGTGATCATTCCATGACGAGCCACGTGAGCAGTGCATGATAGCCACGTGATGTGTGCATGAGTTACGTGAGCAGAGTATGATCAGCCACGTGATCAGTGCATGAGTGCCACGTGATCAGTGCATGATATGTCACGTGACAGGTGTGTGATCAGCCACGTGAACAGTGCATGTTCAGCCACGTGATCAGTGCATGATAGCCACGTGATCAGTGCATGATCAGTTACGTGAGCAGTGTATGATCAGCCACGTGATCAGTGCATGGTCAGACACGTGAACAGTGTATGATCAGCCACGTGATCAGTGCATGATATCCAAGTGATCAGTGCATGATCATCACGTGATCAGTGTATGATCAGCCACGTGAACAGTGCATGCTCAGTCACGTGATCTGGGCCTGCTGAGCTGCGTGATTACTGTCTGCTCATCTGCTTGACAATTGCCAGCTGAGCTGCACGATTCCTGCCTGTCATCTGCTTGACAATTGCCAGCTGTGCTGCGTAATTCCTGCCTGCTCAGCTGCTTGATTATTGCCAGCTGAGCAGCATGATTCCTCACAGCTGAGTTCCATGATTATTGCCTGCTGACTGTTTGATTCGTGCCTACTCAGCTCTTTGTTTATTGCCTCCAGAGGCACATGATCAGTGTATGATAGCAAACATGATCAGCGCATGATCAGTCACATGATCAGCGCCATTAAGTCACGTGATCACTACATGATAGTCATGTGATCAGTCCATGCTCAGTCACGGTATCAGTGCATGATCAGCCACGTGATCAGTGCATGATAGCCACGTGATCAGTGCATGATCAGCCACGTGATCAGTGCATGATCAGTCACGTGATCAGTGCATGATCAGCCACGTGATCAGTGCATGATCAGTCACGTGATCAGTGCATGATCAGCCACGTGATCAGTGCATGATAGCCACGTGATCAGTGCATGATCAGTCACGTGATCAGTGCATGATCAGTCACGTGATCAGTGCATGATCAGCCACGTGATCAGTGCATGATCAGCCACGTGATCAGTGCATGATCAGTCACGTGATCAGTGCATGATCAGTCACGTGACCAGTACATGGTAGCTACGTGATCATGCATGATCAGCCACGTGATCAGTGCATGATAGCCACGTGATCAGTGCATGATCAGCCACGTGATCAGTGCATGATCAGTCATGTGATCAGTGCATGATCAGCCACGTGATCAGTGCATGATAGCCACGTGATCAGTGCATGATCAGCCACGTGATCAGTGCATGATAGCCACGTGATCAGTGCATGATCAGTCACGTGATCATGTGTGATCAGCCACGTGATCAGTGCATGATAGCCACGTGATCAGTGCATGATCAGTCACGTGATCAGTGCATGATCAGTCACGTGATCAGTGCATGATAGCACGTGATCAGTGCATGATCAGCCACGTGATCAGTGCATGATAGCCACGTGATCAGTGCATGATCAGTCACGTGATACATGTGTGATCAGCCACGTGATCAGTGCATGATGAGCCACGTGATCAGTGCAGGATCAATTACGTGATCAGTGCATGATCAGTCACGTGACCAGTACATGGTTGCTACGTGATCGTTGCATGATCAGCCACGTGAGCAGAGCATGATAGCCACGTGATCAGTGCATGATCAGTCACGTGATCAGTACATGATCAGTCACGTGAACAGTGCATGATCATTTACGTGATCTGTGCATGATCAGTCACGTGACCAGTATATGGTAGCTACGTGATCATTCCATGACGAGCCACGTGAGCAGTGCATGATAGCCACGTGATGTGTGCATGAGTTACGTGAGCAGAGTATGATCAGCCACGTGATCAGTGCATGAGTGCCACGTGATCAGTGCATGATATGTCACGTGACAGGTGTGTGATCAGCCACGTGAACAGTGCATGTTCAGCCACGTGATCAGTGCATGATAGCCACGTGATCAGTGCATGATCAGTTACGTGAGCAGTGTATGATCAGCCACGTGATCAGTGCATGGTCAGACACGTGAACAGTGTATGATCAGCCACGTGATCAGTGCATGATATCCAAGTGATCAGTGCATGATCAATCACGTGATCAGTGTATGATCAGCCACGTGAACAGTGCATGCTCAGTCACGTGATCTGGGCCTGCTGAGCTGCGTGATTACTGTCTGCTCATCTGCTTGACAATTGCCAGCTGAGCTGCACGATTCCTGCCTGTCATCTGCTTGACAATTGCCAGCTGTGCTGCGTAATTCCTGCCTGCTCAGCTGCTTGATTATTGCCAGCTGAGCAGCATGATTCCTCACAGCTGAGTTCCATGATTATTGCCTGCTGACTGTTTGATTCGTGCCTACTCAGCTCTTTGTTTATTGCCTCCAGAGGCACATGATCAGTGTATGATAGCAAACATGATCAGCGCATGATCAGTCACATGATCAGCGCCATTAAGTCACGTGATCACTACATGATAGTCATGTGATCAGTCCATGCTCAGTCACGGTATCAGTGCATGATCAGCCACGTGATCAGTGCATGATCTGTCACATGATTAGTGTATGATCATCCACGTGATCAGTGCATGGGCAGTCATGTGATCAGTGCATGATATAGACGTGATCAGTGCATGATCAGTCTCGTGATCAGTGCATGATAGCCACGTGATCAGTGCATGATCAGTCACCTGATGGGTGTATGATCATTCACGTGACCTGTACATGGTAGCTACATGATCATTGCATGATCAGCCACGTGATCAGTGCATGATCAGTCACGTGATCAGTGCATGATCAGTCATGTGACCAGTACATGGTAGCTGCGTGATCATGGCATGATCAGCCACGTGATCAGTGCATGATAGCCACGTGATCAGTGCATGATCAGACACGTGATCAGTGCATGATCAGTCACGTGATCAGTGCATGATCAGCCACGTGATCAGTGCATGATCAGCCACGTGATCAGTGCATGATCAGCCACGTGATCAGTGCATGATAGCCACGTGATCAGTGCATGATCAGTCACGTGATCAGTGCATGATCAGTCACGTGATCAGTGTATGATCAGCCACGTGATCAGTGCATGATCAGCCACGTGATCAGTGCATGATCAATTACGTGATCAGTGCATGATCAGTCACGTGACCAGTACATGGTAGCTACGTGATCATTGCATGATCAGCCACGTGATCAGTGCATGATAGCCACGTGATCAGTGCATGATAGCCACGTGATCAGTGCATGATCAGCCACGTGATCGTGCATGATCAGCCACGTGATCAGTGCATGATATCCACGTGATCAGTGCATGATCAGCCACGTGATCAGTGCATGAGAGCCAAGTGATCAGTGCATGATCAGTCACGTGACCAGTACATGGTTGCTACGTGATCGTTGCATGATCAGCCACGTGAGCAGTGCATGATAGCCACGTGATCAGTGCATGATCAGTCACGTGATCAGTGCATGATCAGTCACGTGATCAGTGCATGATCATTTACGTGATCAGTGCATGATCAGTCACGTGACCAGTATATGGTTGCTACGTGATCATTGCATGACAGCCACGTGAGCAGTGCATGATAGCCACGTGATGTGTGCATGAGTTACGTGATCAGTGTATGATCAGCCACGTGATCAGTGCATGAGTGCCACGTGATCAGTGCATGATAGTCACGTGATCAGTGTGTGATCAGCCACGTGAACAGTGCATGATCAGCCACGTGATCAGTGCATGATAGCCACGTGATCAGTGCATGATCAGTCACGTGATCAGTGTATGATCAGCCACGTGAACAGTGCATGCTCAGTCACGTGATCAGGGCCTGCTGAGCTGCGTGATTACTGTCTGCTCATCTGCTTGACAATTGCCAGCTGAGCTGCACGATTCCTGCCTGTCATCTGCTTGACAATTGCCAGCTGTGCTGCGTAATTCCTGCCTGCTCAGCTGCTTGATTATTGCCAGCTGAGCAGCATGATTCCTCACACCTGAGTTCCATGATTATTGCCTGCTGACTGTTTGATTCGTGCCTACTCAGCTCTTTGTTTATTGCCTCCAGAGGCACATGATCAGTGTATGATAGCAAACATGATCAGCGCATGATCAGTCACATGATCAGCGCCATTAAGTCACGTGATCACTACATGATAGTCATGTGATCAGTCCATGCTCAGTCACGGTATCAGTGCATGATCAGCCACGTGATCAGTGCATGATCTGTCACATGATTAGTGTATGATCATCCACGTGATCAGTGCATGGGCAGTCATGTGATCAGTGCATGATATAGACGTGATCAGTGCATGATCAGTCGTGATCAGTGCATGATCAGCCACGTGATCAGTGCATGATCAGCCACGTGATCAGTGCATGATAGCACGTGATCAGTGCATGATCAGTCACGTGATCAGTGCATGATCAGCCACGTGATCAGTGCATGATCAGCCACGTGATCAGTGCATGATCAGTCACGTGATCAGTGCATGATCAGTCACGTGATCAGTACATGGTAGCTACGTGATCAGTGCATGATCAGCCACGTGATCAGTGCATGATAGCCACGTGATCAGTGCATGATCAGTCACGTGATCAGTGCATGATCAGTCACGTGATCAGTGCATGATCAGCCACGTGATCAGTGCATGATCAGCCACGTGATCAGTGCATGATAGCCACGTGATCAGTGCATGATCAGCCACGTGATCAGTGCATGATCAGTCACGTGATCAGTGCATGATCAGTCACGTGATCAGTGCATGATAGCTACGTGATCAGTGCATGATCAGCCACGTGATCAGTGCATGATAGCCACGTGATCAGTGCATGATAGCCACGTGATCAGTGCATGATCAGTCACGTGATAGTGTGTGATCAGCCACGTGATCAGTGCATGATAGCCACGTGATCAGTGCATGATCAGCCACGTGATCAGTGCATGATAGCCACGTGATCAGTGCATGATCAGTCACGTGATCAGTGTGATCAGCCACGTGATCAGTGCATGATCAGTCACGTGATCAGTACATGATCAGTCACGTGAACAGTGCATGATCATTTACGTGATCAGTGCATGATCAGTCACGTGACCAGTATATGGTAGCTACGTGATCATTCCATGACGAGCCACGTGAGCAGTGCATGATAGCCACGTGATGTGTGCATGAGTTACGTGAGCAGAGTATGATCAGCCACGTGATCAGTGCATGAGTGCCACGTGATCAGTGCATGATATGTCACGTGACAGGTGTGTGATCAGCCACGTGAACAGTGCATGTTCAGCCACGTGATCAGTGCATGATAGCCACGTGATCAGTGCATGATCAGTTACGTGAGCAGTGTATGATCAGCCACGTGATCAGTGCATGGTCAGACACGTGAACAGTGTATGATCAGCCACGTGATCAGTGCATGATATCCAAGTGATCAGTGCATGATCATCACGTGATCAGTGTATGATCAGCCACGTGAACAGTGCATGCTCAGTCACGTGATCTGGGCCTGCTGAGCTGCGTGATTACTGTCTGCTCATCTGCTTGACAATTGCCAGCTGAGCTGCACGATTCCTGCCTGTCATCTGCTTGACAATTGCCAGCTGTGCTGCGTAATTCCTGCCTGCTCAGCTGCTTGATTATTGCCAGCTGAGCAGCATGATTCCTCACACCTGAGTTCCATGATTATTGCCTGCTGACTGTTTGATTCGTGCCTACTCAGCTCTTTGTTTATTGCCTCCAGAGGCACATGATCAGTGTATGATAGCAAACATGATCAGCGCATGATCAGTCACATGATCAGCGCCATTAAGTCACGTGATCACTACATGATAGTCATGTGATCAGTCCATGCTCAGTCACGGTATCAGTGCATGATCAGCCACGTGATCAGTGCATGATAGCCACGTGATCAGTGCATGATCAGCCACGTGATCAGTGCATGATCAGTCACGTGATCAGTGCATGATCAGCCACGTGATCAGTGCATGATCAGTC
Source organism: Bos javanicus (assembly GCF_032452875.1). Lineage (NCBI taxonomy): Eukaryota > Metazoa > Chordata > Mammalia > Artiodactyla > Bovidae > Bos > Bos javanicus. The sequence continues at coordinate 102,572 of NW_026893751.1, read as the reverse complement.
ACGTGATCAGTGCATGATCAGTCACGTGATCAGTGCATGATCAGCCACGTGATCAGTGCATGATCAGTCACGTGATCAGTGCATGATCAGTCACGTGACCAGTGCATGGTAGCTACGTGATCATGCATGATCAGCCACGTGATCAGTGCATGATAGCCACGTGATCAGTGCATGATCAGCCACGTGATCAGTGCATGATCAGTCACGTGATCAGTGCATGATCAGCCACGTGATCAGTGCATGATAGCCACGTGATCAGTGCATGACAGCCACGTGATCAGTGCATGATAGCCACGTGATCAGTGCATGATCAGTCACGTGATCATGTGTGATCAGCCACGTGATCAGTGCATGATCAGCCACGTGATCAGTGCATGATCAATTACGTGATCAGTGCATGATCAGTCACGTGACCAGTACATGGTAGCTACGTGATCATTGCATGATCAGCCACGTGATCAGTGCATGATAGCCACGTGATCAGTGCATGATCAGTCATGTGATGTGTGATCAGCCACGTGATCAGTGCATGATATCCACGTGATCAGTGCATGACAGCCACGTGATCAGTGCATGAGAGCCACGTGATCAGTGCATGATCAGTCACGTGATACATGTGTGATCAGCCACGTGATCAGTGCATGATGAGCCACGTGATCAGTGCAGGATCAATTACGTGATCAGTGCATGATCAGTCACGTGACCAGTACATGGTTGCTACGTGATCGTTGCATGATCAGCCACGTGAGCAGAGCATGATAGCCACGTGATCAGTGCATGATCAGTCACGTGATCAGTACATGATCAGTCACGTGAACAGTGCATGATCATTTACGTGATCTGTGCATGATCAGTCACGTGACCAGTATATGGTTGCTACGTGATCATTCCATGACGAGCCACGTGAGCAGTGCATGATAGCCACGTGATGTGTGCATGAGTTACGTGAGCAGAGTATGATCAGCCACGTGATCAGTGCATGAGTGCCACGTGATCAGTGCATGATATGTCACGTGACAGGTGTGTGATCAGCCACGTGAACAGTGCATGTTCAGCCACGTGATCAGTGCATGATAGCCACGTGATCAGTGCATGATCAGTTACGTGAGCAGTGTATGATCAGCCACGTGATCAGTGCATGGTCAGACACGTGAACAGTGTATGATCAGCCACGTGATCAGTGCATGATATCCAAGTGATCAGTGCATGATCAATCACGTGATCAGTGTATGATCAGCCACGTGAACAGTGCATGCTCAGTCACGTGATCAGGGCCTGCTGAGCTGCGTGATTACTGTCTGCTCATCTGCTTGACAATTGCCAGCTGAGCTGCACGATTCCTGCCTGTCATCTGCTTGACAATTGCCAGCTGTGCTGCGTAATTCCTGCCTGCTCAGCTGCTTGATTATTGCCAGCTGAGCAGCATGATTCCTCACACCTGAGTTCCATGATTATTGCCTGCTGACTGTTTGATTCGTGCCTACTCAGCTCTTTGTTTATTGCCTCCAGAGGCACATGATCAGTGTATGATAGCAAACATGATCAGCGCATGATCAGTCACATGATCAGCGCCATTAAGTCACGTGATCACTACATGATAGTCATGTGATCAGTCCATGCTCAGTCACGGTATCAGTGCATGATCAGCCACGTGATCAGTGCATGATCTGTCACATGATTAGTGTATGATCATCCACGTGATCAGTGCATGGGCAGTCATGTGATCAGTGCATGATATAGACGTGATCAGTGCATGATCAGTCTCGTGATCAGTGCATGATAGCCACGTGATCAGTGCATGATCAGTCACGTGATCAGTGCATGATCAGCCACGTGATCAGTGCATGATCAGTCACGTGATCAGTGCATGATCAGCCACGTGATCAGTGCATGATCAGCCACGTGATCAGTGCATGATCAGTCACGTGATCAGTGCATGATCAGTCACGTGATCAGTGCATGGTAGCTACGTGATCAGTGCATGATCAGCCACGTGATCAGTGCATGATAGCCACGTGATCAGTGCATGATCAGTCACGTGATCAGTGCATGATCAGTCACGTGATCAGTGCATGATCAGCACGTGATCAGTGCATGATCAGCCACGTGATCAGTGCATGATAGCCACGTGATCAGTGCATGATCAGCCACGTGATCAGTGCATGATCAGTTACGTGATCAGTGCATGATCAGTCACGTGATCAGTACATGGTAGCTACGTGATCATTGCATGATCAGCCACGTGATCAGTGCATGATAGCCACGTGATCAGTGCATGATAGCCACGTGATCAGTGCATGATCAGTCATGTGATACGTGTGTGATCAGCCACGTGATCAGTGCATGATATCCACGTGATCAGTGCATGACAGCCACGTGATCAGTGCATGATAGCCACGTGATCAGTGCATGATCAGTCACGTGATCATGTGTGATCAGCCACGTGATCAGTGCATGATGAGCCACGTGATCAGTGCATGATCAATTACGTGATCAGTGCATGATCAGTCACGTGACCAGTACATGGTTGCTACGTGATCGTTGCATGATCAGCCACGTGAGCAGTGCATGATAGCCACGTGATCAGTGCATGATCAGTCACGTGATCAGTGCATGATCAGTCACGTGATCAGTGCATGATCATTTACGTGATCAGTGCATGATCAGTCACGTGACCAGTATATGGTTGCTACGTGATCATTCCATGACAGCCACGTGAGCAGTGCATGATAGCCACGTGATGTGTGCATGAGTTACGTGATCAGTGTATGATCAGCCACGTGATCAGTGCATGAGTGCCACGTGATCAGTGCATGATAGTCACGTGACAGTGTGTGATCAGCCACGTGAACAGTGCATGATCAGCCACGTGATCAGTGCATGATAGCCACGTGATCAGTGCATGATCAGTCACGTGATCAGTGTATGATCAGCCACGTGAACAGTGCATGCTCAGTCACGTGATCAGGGCCTGCTGAGCTGCGTGATTACTGTCTGCTCATCTGCTTGACAATTGCCAGCTGAGCTGCACGATTCCTGCCTGTCATCTGCTTGACAATTGCCAGCTGTGCTGCGTAATTCCTGCCTGCTCAGCTGCTTGATTATTGCCAGCTGAGCAGCATGATTCCTCACACCTGAGTTCCATGATTATTGCCTGCTGACTGTTTGATTCGTGCCTACTCAGCTCTTTGTTTATTGCCTCCAGAGGCACATGATCAGTGTATGATAGCAAACATGATCAGCGCATGATCAGTCACATGATCAGCGCCATTAAGTCACGTGATCACTACATGATAGTCATGTGATCAGTCCATGCTCAGTCACGGTATCAGTGCATGATCAGCCACGTGATCAGTGCATGATCTGTCACATGATTAGTGTATGATCATCCACGTGATCAGTGCATGGGCAGTCATGTGATCAGTGCATGATATAGACGTGATCAGTGCATGATCAGTCTCGTGATCAGTGCATGATCAGCCACGTGATCAGTGCATGATCAGCCACGTGATCAGTGCATGATAGCACGTGATCAGTGCATGATCAGTCACGTGATCAGTGCATGATCAGCCACGTGATCAGTGCATGATCAGCCACGTGATCAGTGCATGATCAGTCACGTGATCAGTGCATGATCAGTCACGTGATCAGTACATGGTAGCTACGTGATCAGTGCATGATCAGCCACGTGATCAGTGCATGATAGCCACGTGATCAGTGCATGATCAGTCACGTGATCAGTGCATGATCAGTCACGTGATCAGTGCATGATCAGCCACGTGATCAGTGCATGATCAGCCACGTGATCAGTGCATGATAGCCACGTGATCAGTGCATGATCAGCCACGTGATCAGTGCATGATCAGTTACGTGATCAGTGCATGATCAGTCACGTGATCAGTGCATGATAGCTACGTGATCAGTGCATGATCAGCCACGTGATCAGTGCATGATAGCCACGTGATCAGTGCATGATAGCCACGTGATCAGTGCATGATCAGTCACGTGATACGTGTGTGATCAGCCACGTGATCAGTGCATGATAGCCACGTGATCAGTGCATGATCAGCCACGTGATCAGTGCATGATCAGCCACGTGATCAGTGCATGATCAGTCACGTGATCATGTGTGATCAGCCACGTGATCAGTGCATGACAACCACGTGATCAGTGCATGATCAGTCACGTGATCAGTACATGATCAGTCACGTGAACAGTGCATGATCATTTACGTGATCTGTGCATGATCAGTCACGTGACCAGTATATGGTTGCTACGTGATCATTCCATGACGAGCCACGTGAGCAGTGCATGATAGCCACGTGATGTGTGCATGAGTTACGTGAGCAGAGTATGATCAGCCACGTGATCAGTGCATGAGTGCCACGTGATCAGTGCATGATATGTCACGTGACAGGTGTGTGATCAGCCACGTGAACAGTGCATGTTCAGCCACGTGATCAGTGCATGATAGCCACGTGATCAGTGCATGATCAGTTACGTGAGCAGTGTATGATCAGCCACGTGATCAGTGCATGGTCAGACACGTGAACAGTGTATGATCAGCCACGTGATCAGTGCATGATATCCAAGTGATCAGTGCATGATCATCACGTGATCAGTGTATGATCAGCCACGTGAACAGTGCATGCTCAGTCACGTGATCTGGGCCTGCTGAGCTGCGTGATTACTGTCTGCTCATCTGCTTGACAATTGCCAGCTGAGCTGCACGATTCCTGCCTGTCATCTGCTTGACAATTGCCAGCTGTGCTGCGTAATTCCTGCCTGCTCAGCTGCTTGATTATTGCCAGCTGAGCAGCATGATTCCTCACACCTGAGTTCCATGATTATTGCCTGCTGACTGTTTGATTCGTGCCTACTCAGCTCTTTGTTTATTGCCTCCAGAGGCACATGATCAGTGTATGATAGCAAACATGATCAGCGCATGAAGTCACGTGATCAGTACATGATAGTCATGTGATCAGTCCATGATCAGTCACGTATCAGTGCATGATCAGCCACGTGATCAGTGCATGATAGCCACGTGATCAGTGCATGATCAGTCACGTGATCAGTGCATGATCAGTCACGTGATCAGTGCATGATCAGCCACGTGATCAGTGCATGATCAGTCACGTGATCAGTGCATGATCAGTCACGTGATCAGTGCATGATCAGCCACGTGATCAGTGCATGATCAGTCACGTGATCAGTGCATGATCAGTCACGTGACCAGTACATGGTAGCTACGTGATCATGGCATGATCAGCCACGTGATCAGTGCATGATAGCCACGTGATCAGTGCATGATCAGCCACGTGATCAGTGCATGATCAGTCACGTGATCAGTGCATGATCAGCCACGTGATCAGTGCATGATAGCCACGTGATCAGTGCATGATCAGCCACGTGATCAGTGCATGATAGCCACGTGATCAGTGCATGATCAGTCACGTGATCATGTGTGATCAGCCACGTGATCAGTGCATGATCAGCCACGTGATCAGTGCATGATCAATTACGTGATCAGTGCATGATCAGTCACGTGACCAGTACATGGTAGCTACGTGATCATTGCATGATCAGCCACGTGATCAGTGCATGATAGCCACGTGATCAGTGCATGATCAGTCATGTGATACGTGTGTGATCAGCCACGTGATCAGTGCATGATATCCACGTGATCAGTGCATGACAGCCACGTGATCAGTGCATGAGAGCCACGTGATCAGTGCATGATCAGTCACGTGATACATGTGTGATCAGCCACGTGATCAGTGCATGATGAGCCACGTGATCAGTGCAGGATCAATTACGTGATCAGTGCATGATCAGTCACGTGACCAGTACATGGTTGCTACGTGATCGTTGCATGATCAGCCACGTGAGCAGAGCATGATAGCCACGTGATCAGTGCATGATCAGTCACGTGATCAGTACATGATCAGTCACGTGAACAGTGCATGATCATTTACGTGATCTGTGCATGATCAGTCACGTGACCAGTATATGGTTGCTACGTGATCATTCCATGACGAGCCACGTGAGCAGTGCATGATAGCCACGTGATGTGTGCATGAGTTACGTGAGCAGAGTATGATCAGCCACGTGATCAGTGCATGAGTGCCACGTGATCAGTGCATGATATGTCACGTGACAGGTGTGTGATCAGCCACGTGAACAGTGCATGTTCAGCCACGTGATCAGTGCATGATAGCCACGTGATCAGTGCATGATCAGTTACGTGAGCAGTGTATGATCAGCCACGTGATCAGTGCATGGTCAGACACGTGAACAGTGTATGATCAGCCACGTGATCAGTGCATGATATCCAAGTGATCAGTGCATGATCAATCACGTGATCAGTGTATGATCAGCCACGTGAACAGTGCATGCTCAGTCACGTGATCAGGGCCTGCTGAGCTGCGTGATTACTGTCTGCTCATCTGCTTGACAATTGCCAGCTGAGCTGCACGATTCCTGCCTGTCATCTGCTTGACAATTGCCAGCTGTGCTGCGTAATTCCTGCCTGCTCAGCTGCTTGATTATTGCCAGCTGAGCAGCATGATTCCTCACACCTGAGTTCCATGATTATTGCCTGCTGACTGTTTGATTCGTGCCTACTCAGCTCTTTGTTTATTGCCTCCAGAGGCACATGATCAGTGTATGATAGCAAACATGATCAGCGCATGATCAGTCACATGATCAGCGCCATTAAGTCACGTGATCACTACATGATAGTCATGTGATCAGTCCATGCTCAGTCACGGTATCAGTGCATGATCAGCCACGTGATCAGTGCATGATCTGTCACATGATTAGTGTATGATCATCCACGTGATCAGTGCATGGGCAGTCATGTGATCAGTGCATGATATAGACGTGATCAGTGCATGATCAGTCTCGTGATCAGTGCATGATAGCCACGTGATCAGTGCATGATCAGTCACGTGATCAGTGCATGATCAGCACGTGATCAGTGCATGATCAGTCACGTGATCAGTGCATGATCAGCCACGTGATCAGTGCATGATCAGCCACGTGATCAGTGCATGATCAGTCACGTGATCAGTGCATGATCAGTCACGTGATCAGTACATGGTAGCTACGTGATCAGTGCATGATCAGCCACGTGATCAGTGCATGATAGCCACGTGATCAGTGCATGATCAGTCACGTGATCAGTGCATGATCAGTCACGTGATCAGTGCATGATCAGCCACGTGATCAGTGCATGATCAGCCACGTGATCAGTGCATGATAGCCACGTGATCAGTGCATGATCAGCCACGTGATCAGTGCATGATCAATTACGTGATCAGTGCATGATCAGTCACGTGACCAGTACATGGTAGCTACGTGATCAGTGCATGATCAGCCACGTGATCAGTGCATGATAGCCACGTGATCAGTGCATGATAGCCACGTGATCAGTGCATGATCAGTCATGTGATACGTGTGTGATCAGCCACGTGATCAGTGCATGATATCCACGTGATCAGTGCATGACAGCCACGTGATCAGTGCATGAGAGCCACGTGATCAGTGCATGATCAGTCACGTGATCATGTGTGATCAGCCACGTGATCAGTGCATGATGAGCCACGTGATCAGTGCATGATCAATTACGTGATCAGTGCATGATCAGTCACGTGACCAGTACATGGTTGCTACGTGATCATTGCATGATCAGCCACGTGAGCAGTGCATGATAGCCACGTGATCAGTGCATGATCAGTCACGTGATCAGTGCATGATCAGTCACGTGATCAGTGCATGATCATTTACGTGATCAGTGCATGATCAGTCACGTGACCAGTATATGGTTGCTACGTGATCATTGCATGACAGCCACGTGATCAGTGCATGATAGCCACGTGATGTGTGCATGAGTTACGTGAGCAGTGTATGATCAGCCACGTGATCAGTGCATGAGTGCCACGTGATCAGTGCATGATAGTCACGTGATCAGTGTGTGATCAGCCACGTGAACAGTGCATGATCAGCCACGTGATCAGTGCATGATAGCCACGTGATCAGTGCATGATCAGTCACGTGATCAGTGTATGATCAGCCACGTGAACAGTGCATGCTCAGTCACGTGATCAGGGCCTGCTGAGCTGCGTGATTACTGTCTGCTCATCTGCTTGACAATTGCCAGCTGAGCTGCACGATTCCTGCCTGTCATCTGCTTGACAATTGCCAGCTGTGCTGCGTAATTCCTGCCTGCTCAGCTGCTTGATTATTGCCAGCTGAGCAGCATGATTCCTCACACCTGAGTTCCATGATTATTGCCTGCTGACTGTTTGATTCGTGCCTACTCAGCTCTTTGTTTATTGCCTCCAGAGGCACATGATCAGTGTATGATAGCAAACATGATCAGCGCATGATCAGTCACATGATCAGCGCCATTAAGTCACGTGATCACTACATGATAGTCATGTGATCAGTCCATGCTCAGTCACGGTATCAGTGCATGATCAGCCACGTGATCAGTGCATGATCTGTCACATGATTAGTGTATGATCATCCACGTGATCAGTGCATGGGCAGTCATGTGATCAGTGCATGATATAGACGTGATCAGTGCATGATCAGTCACGTGATCAGTGCATGATCAGCCACGTGATCAGTGCATGATCAGCCACGTGATCAGTGCATGATAGCACGTGATCAGTGCATGATCAGTCACGTGATCAGTGCATGATCAGCCACGTGATCAGTGCATGATCAGCCACGTGATCAGTGCATGATCAGTCACGTGATCAGTGCATGATCAGTCACGTGATCAGTGTACATGGTAGCTACGTGATCAGTGCATGATCAGCCACGTGATCAGTGCATGATAGCCACGTGATCAGTGCATGATCAGTCACGTGATCAGTGCATGATCAGTCACGTGATCAGTGCATGATCAGTCACGTGATCAGTGCATGATCAGCCACGTGATCAGTGCATGATAGCCACGTGATCAGTGCATGATCAGCCACGTGATCAGTGCATGATCAGTCACGTGATCAGTGCATGATCAGTCACGTGATCAGTGCATGGTAGCTACGTGATCAGTGCATGATCAGCCACGTGATCAGTGCATGATAGCCACGTGATCAGTGCATGATAGCCACGTGATCAGTGCATGATCAGTCACGTGATACGTGTGTGATCAGCCACGTGATCAGTGCATGATAGCCACGTGATCAGTGCATGATCAGCCACGTGATCAGTGCATGATCAGCCACGTGATCAGTGCATGATCAGTCACGTGATCATGTGTGATCAGCCACGTGATCAGTGCATGATCAGCCACGTGATCAGTGCATGATCAGTCACGTGATCAGTGCATGATCAGTCACGTGAACAGTGCATGATCATTTACGTGATCAGTGCATGATCAGTCACGTGACCAGTATATGGTAGCTACGTGATCATTCCATGATCAGCCACGTGAGCAGTGCATGATAGCCACGTGATGTGTGCATGAGTTACGTGAGCAGAGTATGATCAGCCACGTGATCAGTGCATGAGTGCCACGTGATCAGTGCATGATATGTCACGTGACAGGTGTGTGATCAGCCACGTGAACAGTGCATGTTCAGCCACGTGATCAGTGCATGATAGCCACGTGATCAGTGCATGATCAGTTACGTGAGCAGTGTATGATCAGCCACGTGATCAGTGCATGGTCAGACACGTGAACAGTGTATGATCAGCCACGTGATCAGTGCATGATATCCAAGTGATCAGTGCATGATCATCACGTGATCAGTGTATGATCAGCCACGTGAACAGTGCATGCTCAGTCACGTGATCTGGGCCTGCTGAGCTGCGTGATTACTGTCTGCTCATCTGCTTGACAATTGCCAGCTGAGCTGCACGATTCCTGCCTGTCATCTGCTTGACAATTGCCAGCTGTGCTGCGTAATTCCTGCCTGCTCAGCTGCTTGATTATTGCCAGCTGAGCAGCATGATTCCTCACACCTGAGTTCCATGATTATTGCCTGCTGACTGTTTGATTCGTGCCTACTCAGCTCTTTGTTTATTGCCTCCAGAGGCACATGATCAGTGTATGATAGCAAACATGATCAGCGCATGATCAGTCACATGATCAGCGCCATTAAGTCACGTGATCACTACATGATAGTCATGTGATCAGTCCATGCTCAGTCACGGTATCAGTGCATGATCAGCCACGTGATCAGTGCATGATAGCCACGTGATCAGTGCATGATCAGCCACGTGATCAGTGCATGATCAGTCACGTGATCAGTGCATGATCAGCCACGTGATCAGTGCATGATCAGTCACGTGATCAGTGCATGATCCACGTGATCAGTGCATGATCAGCCACGTGATCAGTGCATGATCAGTCACGTGATCAGTGCATGATCAGTCACGTGACCAGCATGGTAGCTACGTGATCATGGCATGATCAGCCACGTGATCAGTGCATGATAGCCACGTGATCAGTGCATGATCAGCCACGTGATCAGTGCATGATCAGTCATGTGATCAGTGCATGATCAGCCACGTGATCAGTGCATGATAGCCACGTGATCAGTGCATGATCAGCCACGTGATCAGTGCATGATAGCCACGTGATCAGTGCATGATCAGTCACGTGATCAGTGTGTGATCAGCCACGTGATCAGTGCATGATCAGCCACGTGATCAGTGCATGATCAATTACGTGATCAGTGCATGATCAGTCACGTGACCAGTACATGGTAGCTACGTGATCATTGCATGATCAGCCACGTGATCAGTGCATGATAGCCACGTGATCAGTGCATGATCAGTCATGTGATACGTGTGTGATCAGCCACGTGATCAGTGCATGATATCCACGTGATCAGTGCATGACAGCCACGTGATCAGTGCATGAGAGCCACGTGATCAGTGCATGATCAGTCACGTGATACATGTGTGATCAGCCACGTGATCAGTGCATGATGAGCCACGTGATCAGTGCAGGATCAATTACGTGATCAGTGCATGATCAGTCACGTGACCAGTACATGGTTGCTACGTGATCGTTGCATGATCAGCCACGTGAGCAGAGCATGATAGCCACGTGATCAGTGCATGATCAGTCACGTGATCAGTACATGATCAGTCACGTGAACAGTGCATGATCATTTACGTGATCTGTGCATGATCAGTCACGTGACCAGTATATGGTAGCTACGTGATCATTCCATGACGAGCCACGTGAGCAGTGCATGATAGCCACGTGATGTGTGCATGAGTTACGTGAGCAGAGTATGATCAGCCACGTGATCAGTGCATGAGTGCCACGTGATCAGTGCATGATATGTCACGTGACAGGTGTGTGATCAGCCACGTGAACAGTGCATGTTCAGCCACGTGATCAGTGCATGATAGCCACGTGATCAGTGCATGATCAGTTACGTGAGCAGTGTATGATCAGCCACGTGATCAGTGCATGGTCAGACACGTGAACAGTGTATGATCAGCCACGTGATCAGTGCATGATATCCAAGTGATCAGTGCATGATCAATCACGTGATCAGTGTATGATCAGCCACGTGAACAGTGCATGCTCAGTCACGTGATCAGGGCCTGCTGAGCTGCGTGATTACTGTCTGCTCATCTGCTTGACAATTGCCAGCTGAGCTGCACGATTCCTGCCTGTCATCTGCTTGACAATTGCCAGCTGTGCTGCGTAATTCCTGCCTGCTCAGCTGCTTGATTATTGCCAGCTGAGCAGCATGATTCCTCACAGCTGAGTTCCATGATTATTGCCTGCTGACTGTTTGATTCGTGCCTACTCAGCTCTTTGTTTATTGCCTCCAGAGGCACATGATCAGTGTATGATAGCAAACATGATCAGCGCATGATCAGTCACATGATCAGCGCCATTAAGTCACGTGATCACTACATGATAGTCATGTGATCAGTCCATGCTCAGTCACGGTATCAGTGCATGATCAGCCACGTGATCAGTGCATGATCTGTCACATGATTAGTGTATGATCATCCACGTGATCAGTGCATGGGCAGTCATGTGATCAGTGCATGATATAGACGTGATCAGTGCATGATCAGTCTCGTGATCAGTGCATGATAGCCACGTGATCAGTGCATGATCAGTCACCTGATGGGTGTATGATCATTCACGTGACCTGTACATGGTAGCTACATGATCATTGCATGATCAGCCACGTGAGTAGTGCATGATAGCCACGTGATCACTGCATGATCAGTCACGTGATCAGTGCATGATCAGTCATGTGACCAGTACATGGTAGCTGCGTGATCATGGCATGATCAGCCACGTGAGCAGTGCATGATAGCCACGTGATCAGTGCATGATCAGACACGTGATCAGTGCATGATCAGTCACGTGATCAGTGCATGATCAGCCACGTGATCAGTGCATGATCAGGCACGTGATCAGTGTATGTCAGCCAGTGATCAGTGCATGATAGCCACGTGATCAGTGCATGATCAGTCACGTGATCAGTGCATGATCAGTCACGTGATCAGTGTATGATCAGCCACGTGATCAGTGCATGATCAGCCACGTGATCAGTGCATGATCAATTACGTGATCAGTGCATGATCAGTCACGTGACCAGTACATGGTAGCTACGTGATCATTGCATGATCAGCCACGTGATCAGTGCATGATAGCCACGTGATCAGTGCATGATAGCCACGTGATCAGTGCATGATCAGTCACGTGATCAGTGTGATCAGCCACGTGATCAGTGCATGATAGCCACGTGATCAGTGCATGATCAGCCACGTGATCAGTGCATGAGCCACGTGATCAGTGCATGATCAGTCACGTGACCAGTACATGGTTGCTACGTGATCGTGCATGATCAGCCACGTGAGCAGTGCATGATAGCCACGTGATCAGTGCATGATCAGTCACGTGATCAGTGCATGATCAGTCACGTGATCAGTGCATGATCATTTACGTGATCAGTGCATGATCAGTCACGTGACCAGTATATGGTTGCTACGTGATCATTGCATGACAGCCACGTGAGCAGTGCATGATAGCCACGTGATGTGTGCATGAGTTACGTGATCAGTGTATGATCAGCCACGTGATCAGTGCATGATGCCACGTGATCAGTGCATGATAGTCACGTGATCAGTGCATGATCAGCCACGTGAACAGTGCATGATCAGCCACGTGATCAGTGCATGATAGCCACGTGATCAGTGCATGATCAGTCACGTGATCAGTGTATGATCAGCCACGTGAACAGTGCATGCTCAGTCACGTGATCAGGGCCTGCTGAGCTGCGTGATTACTGTCTGCTCATCTGCTTGACAATTGCCAGCTGAGCTGCACGATTCCTGCCTGTCATCTGCTTGACAATTGCCAGCTGTGCTGCGTAATTCCTGCCTGCTCAGCTGCTTGATTATTGCCAGCTGAGCAGCATGATTCCTCACACCTGAGTTCCATGATTATTGCCTGCTGACTGTTTGATTCGTGCCTACTCAGCTCTTTGTTTATTGCCTCCAGAGGCACATGATCAGTGTATGATAGCAAACATGATCAGTGCATGATCAGTCACATGATCAGCGCCATTAAGTCACGTGATCACTACATGATAGTCATGTGATCAGTCCATGCTCAGTCACGGTATCAGTGCATGATCAGCCACGTGATCAGTGCATGATCTGTCCACGTGATCAGTGCATGGGCAGTCATGTGATCAGTGCATGATATAGACGTGATCAGTGCATGATCAGTCACGTGATCAGTGCATGATCAGCCACGTGATCAGTGCATGATCAGCCACGTGATCAGTGCATGATAGCCACGTGATCAGTGCATGATCAGTCACGTGATCAGTGCATGATCAGCCACGTGATCAGTGCATGATCAGCCACGTGATCAGTGCATGATCAGTCACGTGATCAGTGCATGATCAGTCACGTGATCAGTACATGGTAGCTACGTGATCAGTGCATGATCAGCCACGTGATCAGTGCATGATAGCCACGTGATCAGTGCATGATCAGTCACGTGATCAGTGCATGATCAGTCATGTGATCAGTGCATGATCAGCCACGTGATCAGTGCATGATCAGCCACGTGATCAGTGCATGATAGCCACGTGATCAGTGCATGATCAGCCACGTGATCAGTGCATGATCAGTCACGTGATCAGTGCATGATCAGTCACGTGATCAGTGCATGATAGCTACGTGATCAGTGCATGATCAGCCACGTGATCAGTGCATGATAGCCACGTGATCAGTGCATGATAGCCACGTGATCAGTGCATGATCAGTCACGTGATACGTGTGTGATCAGCCACGTGATCAGTGCATGATAGCCACGTGATCAGTGCATGATCAGCCACGTGATCAGTGCATGATCAGTCACGTGATCAGTGCATGATCAGTCACGTGATCATGTGTGATCAGCCACGTGATCAGTGCATGATCAGCCACGTGATCAGTGCATGATCAGTCACGTGATCAGTGCATGATCAGTCACGTGAACAGTGCATGATCATTTACGTGATCAGTGCATGATCAGTCACGTGACCAGTATATGGTAGCTACGTGATCATTCCATGACGAGCCACGTGAGCAGTGCATGATAGCCACGTGATGTGTGCATGAGTTACGTGAGCAGAGTATGATCAGCCACGTGATCAGTGCATGAGTGCCACGTGATCAGTGCATGATATGTCACGTGACAGGTGTGTGATCAGCCACGTGAACAGTGCATGTTCAGCCACGTGATCAGTGCATGATAGCCACGTGATCAGTGCATGATCAGTTACGTGAGCAGTGTATGATCAGCCACGTGATCAGTGCATGGTCAGACACGTGAACAGTGTATGATCAGCCACGTGATCAGTGCATGATATCCAAGTGATCAGTGCATGATCATCACGTGATCAGTGTATGATCAGCCACGTGAACAGTGCATGCTCAGTCACGTGATCTGGGCCTGCTGAGCTGCGTGATTACTGTCTGCTCATCTGCTTGACAATTGCCAGCTGAGCTGCACGATTCCTGCCTGTCATCTGCTTGACAATTGCCAGCTGTGCTGCGTAATTCCTGCCTGCTCAGCTGCTTGATTATTGCCAGCTGAGCAGCATGATTCCTCACAGCTGAGTTCCATGATTATTGCCTGCTGACTGTTTGATTCGTGCCTACTCAGCTCTTTGTTTATTGCCTCCAGAGGCACATGATCAGTGTATGATAGCAAACATGATCAGCGCATGATCAGTCACATGATCAGCGCCATTAAGTCACGTGATCACTACATGATAGTCATGTGATCAGTCCATGCTCAGTCACGGTATCAGTGCATGATCAGCCACGTGATCAGTGCATGATAGCCACGTGATCAGTGCATGATCAGCCACGTGATCAGTGCATGATCAGTCACGTGATCAGTGCATGATCAGCCACGTGATCAGTGCATGATCAGTCACGTGATCAGTGCATGATCAGTCACGTGATCAGTGCATGATCAGCCACGTGATCAGTGCATGATCAGTCACGTGATCAGTGCATGATCAGTCACGTGACCAGTACATGGTAGCTACGTGATCATGCATGATCAGCCACGTGATCAGTGCATGATAGCCACGTGATCAGTGCATGATCAGCCACGTGATCAGTGCATGATCAGTCATGTGATCGTGCATGATCAGCCACGTGATCAGTGCATGATAGCCACGTGATCAGTGCATGATCAGCCACGTGATCAGTGCATGATAGCCACGTGATCAGTGCATGATCAGTCACGTGATCATGTGTGATCAGCCACGTGATCAGTGCATGATCAGCCACGTGATCAGTGCATGATCAATTACGTGATCAGTGCATGATCAGTCACGTGACCAGTACATGGTAGCTACGTGATCATTGCATGATCAGCCACGTGATCAGTGCATGATAGCCACGTGATCAGTGCATGATCAGTCATGTGATACGTGTGTGATCAGCCACGTGATCAGTGCATGATATCCACGTGATCAGTGCATGACAGCCACGTGATCAGTGCATGAGAGCCACGTGATCAGTGCATGATCAGTCACGTGATACATGTGTGATCAGCCACGTGATCAGTGCATGATGAGCCACGTGATCAGTGCAGGATCAATTACGTGATCAGTGCATGATCAGTCACGTGACCAGTACATGGTTGCTACGTGATCGTTGCATGATCAGCCACGTGAGCAGAGCATGATAGCCACGTGATCAGTGCATGATCAGTCACGTGATCAGTACATGATCAGTCACGTGAACAGTGCATGATCATTTACGTGATCTTTGCATGATCAGTCACGTGACCAGTATATGGTAGCTACGTGATCATTCCATGACGAGCCACGTGAGCAGTGCATGATAGCCACGTGATGTGTGCATGAGTTACGTGAGCAGAGTATGATCAGCCACGTGATCAGTGCATGAGTGCCACGTGATCAGTGCATGATATGTCACGTGACAGGTGTGTGATCAGCCACGTGAACAGTGCATGTTCAGCCACGTGATCAGTGCATGATAGCCACGTGATCAGTGCATGATCAGTTACGTGAGCAGTGTATGATCAGCCACGTGATCAGTGCATGGTCAGACACGTGAACAGTGTATGATCAGCCACGTGATCAGTGCATGATATCCAAGTGATCAGTGCATGATCAATCACGTGATCAGTGTATGATCAGCCACGTGAACAGTGCATGCTCAGTCACGTGATCTGGGCCTGCTGAGCTGCGTGATTACTGTCTGCTCATCTGCTTGACAATTGCCAGCTGAGCTGCACGATTCCTGCCTGTCATCTGCTTGACAATTGCCAGCTGTGCTGCGTAATTCCTGCCTGCTCAGCTGCTTGATTATTGCCAGCTGAGCAGCATGATTCCTCACAGCTGAGTTCCATGATTATTGCCTGCTGACTGTTTGATTCGTGCCTACTCAGCTCTTTGTTTATTGCCTCCAGAGGCACATGATCAGTGTATGATAGCAAACATGATCAGCGCATGATCAGTCACATGATCAGCGCCATTAAGTCACGTGATCACTACATGATAGTCATGTGATCAGTCCATGCTCAGTCACGGTATCAGTGCATGATCAGCCACGTGATCAGTGCATGATCTGTCACATGATTAGTGTATGATCATCCACGTGATCAGTGCATGGGCAGTCATGTGATCAGTGCATGATATAGACGTGATCAGTGCATGATCAGTCTCGTGATCAGTGCATGATAGCCACGTGATCAGTGCATGATCAGTCACCTGATGGGTGTATGATCATTCACGTGACCTGTACATGGTAGCTACATGATCATTGCATGATCAGCCACGTGAGTAGTGCATGATAGCCACGTGATCACTGCATGATCAGTCACGTGATCAGTGCATGATCAGTCATGTGACCAGTACATGGTAGCTGCGTGATCATGGCATGATCAGCCACGTGAGCAGTGCATGATAGCCACGTGATCAGTGCATGATCAGACACGTGATCAGTGCATGATCAGTCACGTGATCAGTGCATGATCAGCCACGTGATCAGTGCATGATCAGGCACGTGATCAGTGTATGTCAGCCACGTGATCAGTGCATGATAGCCACGTGATCAGTGCATGATCAGTCACGTGATCAGTGCATGATCAGTTACGTGATCAGTGCATGATCAGCCACGTGATCAGTGCATGATCAGCCACGTGATCAGTGCATGATCAATTACGTGATCAGTGCATGATCAGTCACGTGACCAGTACATGGTAGCTACGTGATCATTGCATGATCAGCCACGTGATCAGTGCATGATAGCCACGTGATCAGTGCATGATAGCCACGTGATCAGTGCATGATCAGCCATGTGATACGTGTGTGATCAGCCACGTGATCAGTGCATGATAGCCACGTGATCAGTGCATGATCAGCCACGTGATCAGTGCATGATCAGCCACGTGATCAGTGCATGATCAGTCACGTGACCAGTACATGGTTGCTACGTGATCGTTGCATGATCAGCCACGTGAGCAGTGCATGATAGCCACGTGATCAGTGCATGATCAGTCACGTGATCAGTACATGATCAGTCACGTGAACAGTGCATGATCATTTACGTGATCAGTGCATGATCAGTCACGTGACCAGTATATGGTTGCTACGTGATCATTCCATGACGAGCCACGTGAGCAGTGCATGATAGCCACGTGATGTGTGCATGAGTTACGTGAGCAGAGTATGATCAGCCACGTGATCAGTGCATGAGTGCCACGTGATCAGTGCATGATATGTCACGTGACAGGTGTGTGATCAGCCACGTGAACAGTGCATGTTCAGCCACGTGATCAGTGCATGATAGCCACGTGATCAGTGCATGATCAGTTACGTGAGCAGTGTATGATCAGCCACGTGATCAGTGCATGGTCAGACACGTGAACAGTGTATGATCAGCCACGTGATCAGTGCATGATATCCAAGTGATCAGTGCATGATCATCACGTGATCAGTGTATGATCAGCCACGTGAACAGTGCATGCTCAGTCACGTGATCTGGGCCTGCTGAGCTGCGTGATTACTGTCTGCTCATCTGCTTGACAATTGCCAGCTGAGCTGCACGATTCCTGCCTGTCATCTGCTTGACAATTGCCAGCTGTGCTGCGTAATTCCTGCCTGCTCAGCTGCTTGATTATTGCCAGCTGAGCAGCATGATTCCTCACAGCTGAGTTCCATGATTATTGCCTGCTGACTGTTTGATTCGTGCCTACTCAGCTCTTTGTTTATTGCCTCCAGAGGCACATGATCAGTGTATGATAGCAAACATGATCAGCGCATGATCAGTCACATGATCAGCGCCATTAAGTCACGTGATCACTACATGATAGTCATGTGATCAGTCCATGCTCAGTCACGGTATCAGTGCATGATCAGCCACGTGATCAGTGCATGATCTGTCACATGATTAGTGTATGATCATCCACGTGATCAGTGCATGGGCAGTCATGTGATCAGTGCATGATATAGACGTGATCAGTGCATGATCAGTCTCGTGATCAGTGCATGATAGCCACGTGATCAGTGCATGATCAGTCACCTGATGGGTGTATGATCATTCACGTGACCTGTACATGGTAGCTACATGATCATTGCATGATCAGCCACGTGAGTAGTGCATGATAGCCACGTGATCACTGCATGATCAGTCACGTGATCAGTGCATGATCAGTCATGTGACCAGTACATGGTAGCTGTGATCATGGCATGATCAGCCACGTGAGCAGTGCATGATAGCCACGTGATCAGTGCATGATCAGCCACGTGATCAGTGCATGATCAGTCACGTGATCAGTGCATGATCAGCCACGTGATCAGTGCATGATAGCCACGTGATCAGTGCATGATCAGTCACGTGATCAGTGCATGATCAGTCACGTGATCAGTGTATGATCAGCCACGTGATCAGTGCATGATCAGCCACGTGATCAGTGCATGATCAATTACGTGATCAGTGCATGATCAGTCACGTGACCAGTACATGGTAGCTACGTGATCATTGCATGATCAGCCACGTGATCAGTGCATGATAGCCACGTGATCAGTGCATGATAGCCACGTGATCAGTGCATGATCAGTCACGTGATACGTGTGTGATCAGCCACGTGATCAGTGCATGATATCCACGTGATCAGTGCATGATCAGCCACGTGATCAGTGCATGAGAGCCACGTGATCAGTGCATGATCAGTCACGTGATCATGTGTGATCAGCCACGTGATCAGTGCATGATAGCCACGTGATCAGTGCATGATCAGTCACGTGATCAGTGCATGATCAGTCACGTGATCAGTGCATGATCATTTACGTGATCAGTGCATGATCAGTCACGTGACCAGTATATGGTTGCTACGTGATCATTGCATGACAGCCACGTGAGCAGTGCATGATAGCCACGTGATCAGTGCATGAGTTACGTGATCAGTGTATGATCAGCCACGTGATCAGTGCATGAGTGCCACGTGATCAGTGCATGATATGTCACGTGACAGGTGTGATGATCAGCCACGTGATCAGTGCATGATAGCCACGTGATCAGTGCATGATCAGTCACGTGATCAGTGCATGATCAGCCACGTGATCAGTGCATGATCAGCCACGTGATCAGTGCATGATCAGCCACGTGATCAGTGCATGATAGCCACGTGATCAGTGCATGATCAGCCACGTGATCAGTGCATGATCATCACGTGATCAGTGTATGATCAGCCACGTGAACAGTGCATGCTCAGTCACGTGATCAGGGCCTGCTGAGCTGCGTGATTACTGTCTGCTCATCTGCTTGACAATTGCCAGCTGAGCTGCACGATTCCTGCCTGTCATCTGCTTGACAATTGCCAGCTGTGCTGCGTAATTCCTGCCTGCTCAGCTGCTTGATTATTGCCAGCTGAGCAGCATGATTCCTCACAGCTGAGTTCCATGATTATTGCCTGCTGACTGTTTGATTCGTGCCTACTCAGCTCTTTGTTTATTGCCTCCAGAGGCACATGATCAGTGTATGATAGCAAACATGATCAGCGCATGATCAGTCACATGATCAGCGCCATTAAGTCACGTGATCACTACATGATAGTCATGTGATCAGTCCATGCTCAGTCACGGTATCAGTGCATGATCAGCCACGTGATCAGTGCATGATCTGTCACATGATTAGTGTATGATCATCCACGTGATCAGTGCATGGGCAGTCATGTGATCAGTGCATGATATAGACGTGATCAGTGCATGATCAGTCTCGTGATCAGTGCATGATCAGCCACGTGATCAGTGCATGATCAGCCACGTGATCAGTGCATGATAGCTGTGTGATCAGTGCATGATCAGTCACGTGATCAGTGCATGATCAGCCACGTGATCAGTGCATGATCAGCCACGTGATCAGTGCATGATCAGTCACGTGATCAGTGCATGATCAGTCACGTGACAGTACATGGTAGCTACGTGATCAGTGCATGATCAGCCACGTGATCAGTGCATGATAGCCACGTGATCAGTGCATGATCAGTCACGTGATCAGTGCATGATCAGTCACGTGATCAGTGCATGATCAGTCACGTGATCAGTGCATGATCAGCCACGTGATCAGTGCATGATCAGCCACGTGATCAGTGCATGATCAGCCACGTGATCAGTGCATGATCAATTACGTGATCAGTGCATGATCAGTCACGTGATCAGTACATGGTAGCTACGTGATCATTGCATGATCAGCCACGTGATCAGTGCATGATAGCCACGTGATCAGTGCATGATAGCCACGTGATCAGTGCATGATCAGTCATGTGATACGTGTGTGATCAGCCACGTGATCAGTGCATGATATCCACGTGATCAGTGCATGACAGCCACGTGATCAGTGCATGAGAGCCACGTGATCAGTGCATGATCAGTCACGTGATACATGTGTGATCAGCCACGTGATCAGTGCATGATGAGCCACGTGATCAGTGCATGATCAATTACGTGATCAGTGCATGATCAGTCACGTGACCAGTACATGGTTGCTACGTGATCGTTGCATGATCAGCCACGTGAGCAGTGCATGATAGCCACGTGATCAGTGCATGATCAGTCACGTGATCAGTACATGATCAGTCACGTGAACAGTGCATGATCATTTACGTGATCTTGCATGATCAGTCACGTGACCAGTATATGGTTGCTACGTGATCATTCCATGACGAGCCACGTGAGCAGTGCATGATAGCCACGTGATGTGTGCATGAGTTACGTGAGCAGAGTATGATCAGCCACGTGATCAGTGCATGAGTGCCACGTGATCAGTGCATGATATGTCACGTGACAGGTGTGTGATCAGCCACGTGAACAGTGCATGTTCAGCCACGTGATCAGTGCATGATAGCCACGTGATCAGTGCATGATCAGTTACGTGAGCAGTGTATGATCAGCCACGTGATCAGTGCATGGTCAGACACGTGAACAGTGTATGATCAGCCACGTGATCAGTGCATGATATCCAAGTGATCAGTGCATGATCATCACGTGATCAGTGTATGATCAGCCACGTGAACAGTGCATGCTCAGTCACGTGATCTGGGCCTGCTGAGCTGCGTGATTACTGTCTGCTCATCTGCTTGACAATTGCCAGCTGAGCTGCACGATTCCTGCCTGTCATCTGCTTGACAATTGCCAGCTGTGCTGCGTAATTCCTGCCTGCTCAGCTGCTTGATTATTGCCAGCTGAGCAGCATGATTCCTCACAGCTGAGTTCCATGATTATTGCCTGCTGACTGTTTGATTCGTGCCTACTCAGCTCTTTGTTTATTGCCTCCAGAGGCACATGATCAGTGTATGATAGCAAACATGATCAGCGCATGATCAGTCACATGATCAGCGCCATTAAGTCACGTGATCACTACATGATAGTCATGTGATCAGTCCATGCTCAGTCACGGTATCAGTGCATGATCAGCCACGTGATCAGTGCATGATCTGTCACAAGATTAGTGTATGATCATCCACGTGATCAGTGCATGGGCAGTCATGTGATCAGTGCATGATATAGACGTGATCAGTGCATGATCAGTCTCGTGATCAGTGCATGATAGCCACGTGATCAGTGCATGATCAGTCACCTGATGGGTGTATGATCATTCACGTGACCTGTACATGGTAGCTACATGATCATTGCATGATCAGCCACGTGAGTAGTGCATGATAGCCACGTGATCACTGCATGATCAGTCACGTGATCAGTGCATGATCAGTCATGTGACCAGTACATGGTAGCTGCGTGATCATGGCATGATCAGCCACGTGAGCAGTGCATGATAGCCACGTGATCAGTGCATGATCAGACACGTGATCAGTGCATGATCAGTCACGTGATCAGTGCATGATCAGCCACGTGATCAGTGCATGATCAGGCACGTGATCAGTGTATGTCAGCCACGTGATCAGTGCATGATAGCCACGTGATCAGTGCATGATCAGTCACGTGATCAGTGCATGATCAGTTACGTGATCAGTGCATGATCAGCCACGTGATCAGTGCATGATCAGCCACATGATCAGTGCATGATCAATTACGTGATCAGTGCATGATCAGTCACGTGACCAGTACATGGTAGCTACGTGATCATTGCATGATCAGCCACGTGATCAGTGCATGATAGCCACGTGATCAGTGCATGATAGCCACGTGATCAGTGCATGATCAGTCATGTGATACGTGTGTGATCAGCCACGTGATCAGTGCATGATATCCACGTGATCAGTGCATGACAGCCACGTGATCAGTGCATGAGAGCCACGTGATCAGTGCATGATCAGTCACGTGATACATGTGTGATCAGCCACGTGATCAGTGCATGATGAGCCACGTGATCAGTGCAGGATCAATTACGTGATCAGTGCATGATCAGTCACGTGACCAGTACATGGTTGCTACGTGATCGTTGCATGATCAGCCACGTGAGCAGAGCATGATAGCCACGTGATCAGTGCATGATCAGTCACGTGATCAGTACATGATCAGTCACGTGAACAGTGCATGATCATTTACGTGATCTTTGCATGATCAGTCACGTGACCAGTATATGGTTGCTACGTGATCATTCCATGACGAGCCACGTGAGCAGTGCATGATAGCCACGTGATGTGTGCATGAGTTACGTGAGCAGAGTATGATCAGCCACGTGATCAGTGCATGAGTGCCACGTGATCAGTGCATGATATGTCACGTGACAGGTGTGTGATCAGCCACGTGAACAGTGCATGTTCAGCCACGTGATCAGTGCATGATAGCCACGTGATCAGTGCATGATCAGTTACGTGAGCAGTGTATGATCAGCCACGTGATCAGTGCATGGTCAGACACGTGAACAGTGTATGATCAGCCACGTGATCAGTGCATGATATCCAAGTGATCAGTGCATGATCATCACGTGATCAGTGTATGATCAGCCACGTGAACAGTGCATGCTCAGTCACGTGATCTGGGCCTGCTGAGCTGCGTGATTACTGTCTGCTCATCTGCTTGACAATTGCCAGCTGAGCTGCACGATTCCTGCCTGTCATCTGCTTGACAATTGCCAGCTGTGCTGCGTAATTCCTGCCTGCTCAGCTGCTTGATTATTGCCAGCTGAGCAGCATGATTCCTCACAGCTGAGTTCCATGATTATTGCCTGCTGACTGTTTGATTCGTGCCTACTCAGCTCTTTGTTTATTGCCTCCAGAGGCACATGATCAGTGTATGATAGCAAACATGATCAGCGCATGATCAGTCACATGATCAGCGCCATTAAGTCACGTGATCACTACATGATAGTCATGTGATCAGTCCATGCTCAGTCACGGTATCAGTGCATGATCAGCCACGTGATCAGTGCATGATCTGTCACAAGATTAGTGTATGATCATCCACGTGATCAGTGCATGGGCAGTCATGTGATCAGTGCATGATATAGACGTGATCAGTGCATGATCAGTCTCGTGATCAGTGCATGATAGCCACGTGATCAGTGCATGATCAGTCACCTGATGGGTGTATGATCATTCACGTGACCTGTACATGGTAGCTACATGATCATTGCATGATCAGCCACGTGAGTAGTGCATGATAGCCACGTGATCACTGCATGATCAGTCACGTGATCAGTGCATGATCAGTCATGTGACCAGTACATGGTAGCTGCGTGATCATGGCATGATCAGCCACGTGAGCAGTGCATGATAGCCACGTGATCAGTGCATGATCAGACACGTGATCAGTGCATGATCAGTCACGTGATCAGTGCATGATCAGCCACGTGATCAGTGCATGATCAGGCACGTGATCAGTGTATGATCAGCCACGTGATCAGTGCATGATCAGCCACGTGATCAGTGCATGATCAGTCACGTGATCAGTGCATGATCAGTTACGTGATCAGTGCATGATCAGCCACGTGATCAGTGCATGATCAGCCACGTGATCAGTGCATGATCAATTACGTGATCAGTGCATGATCAGTCACGTGACCAGTACATGGTAGCTACGTGATCATTGCATGATCAGCCACGTGATCAGTGCATGATAGCCACGTGATCAGTGCATGATAGCCACGTGATCAGTGCATGATCAGCCACGTGATCGTGTGTGATCAGCCACGTGATCAGTGCATGATAGCCACGTGATCAGTGCATGATCAGCCACGTGATCAGTGCATGATCAGCCACGTGATCAGTGCATGATCAGTCACGTGACCAGTACATGGTTGCTACGTGATCGTTGCATGATCAGCCACGTGAGCAGTGCATGATAGCCACGTGATCAGTGCATGATCAGTCACGTGATCAGTACATGATCAGTCACGTGAACAGTGCATGATCATTTACGTGATCTGTGCATGATCAGTCACGTGACCAGTATATGGTTGCTACGTGATCATTCCATGACGAGCCACGTGAGCAGTGCATGATAGCCACGTGATGTGTGCATGAGTTACGTGAGCAGAGTATGATCAGCCACGTGATCAGTGCATGAGTGCCACGTGATCAGTGCATGATATGTCACGTGACAGGTGTGTGATCAGCCACGTGAACAGTGCATGTTCAGCCACGTGATCAGTGCATGATAGCCACGTGATCAGTGCATGATCAGTTACGTGAGCAGTGTATGATCAGCCACGTGATCAGTGCATGGTCAGACACGTGAACAGTGTATGATCAGCCACGTGATCAGTGCATGATATCCAAGTGATCAGTGCATGATCATCACGTGATCAGTGTATGATCAGCCACGTGAACAGTGCATGCTCAGTCACGTGATCTGGGCCTGCTGAGCTGCGTGATTACTGTCTGCTCATCTGCTTGACAATTGCCAGCTGAGCTGCACGATTCCTGCCTGTCATCTGCTTGACAATTGCCAGCTGTGCTGCGTAATTCCTGCCTGCTCAGCTGCTTGATTATTGCCAGCTGAGCAGCATGATTCCTCACACCTGAGTTCCATGATTATTGCCTGCTGACTGTTTGATTCGTGCCTACTCAGCTCTTTGTTTATTGCCTCCAGAGGCACATGATCAGTGTATGATAGCAAACATGATCAGCGCATGATCAGTCACATGATCAGCGCCATTAAGTCACGTGATCACTACATGATAGTCATGTGATCAGTCCATGCTCAGTCACGGTATCAGTGCATGATCAGCCACGTGATCAGTGCATGATCTGTCACATGATTAGTGTATGATCATCCACGTGATCAGTGCATGGGCAGTCATGTGATCAGTGCATGATATAGACGTGATCAGTGCATGATCAGTCTCGTGATCAGTGCATGATAGCCACGTGATCAGTGCATGATCAGTCACCTGATGGGTGTATGATCATTCACGTGACCTGTACATGGTAGCTACATGATCATTGCATGATCAGCCACGTGAGTAGTGCATGATAGCCACGTGATCACTGCATGATCAGTCACGTGATCAGTGCATGATCAGTCATGTGACCAGTACATGGTAGCAGTGATCATGCATGATCAGCCACGTGAGCAGTGCATGATAGCCACGTGATCAGTGCATGATCAGTCACGTGATCAGTGCATGATCAGTCACGTGATCAGTGCATGATCAGCCACGTGATCAGTGCATGATCAGGCACGTGATCAGTGCATGATCAGCCACGTGATCAGTGCATGATAGCCACGTGATCAGTGCATGATCAGTCACGTGATCAGTGCATGATCAGTTACGTGATCAGTGCATGATCAGCCACGTGATCAGTGCATGATCAGCCACGTGATCAGTGCATGATCAGCCACGTGATCAGTGCATGATCAGCCACGTGATCAGTGCATGATAGCCACGTGATCAGTGCATGATCAGTCACGTGATCAGTGCATGATCAGTCACGTGATCAGTGCATGATCAGCCACGTGATCAGTGCATGATCAGCCACGTGATCAGTGCATGATCAGTCACGTGATCAGTGCATGATCAGCCACGTGATCAGTGCATGATCAGTCACGTGATCAGTGCATGATCAGCCACGTGATCAGTGCATGATAGCCACGTGATCAGTGCATGATCAGTCACGTGATCAGTGCATGATCAGTCACGTGATCAGTGCATGATCAGCCACGTGATCAGTGCATGATCAGCCACGTGATCAGTGCATGATCAGTTACGTGATCAGTGCATGATCAGTCACGTGATCAGTGCATGGTAGCTACGTGATCAGTGCATGATCAGCCACGTGATCAGTGCATGATAGCCACGTGATCAGTGCATGATAGCCACGTGATCAGTGCATGATCAGTCACGTGATACGTGTGTGATCAGCCACGTGATCAGTGCATGATATCCACGTGATCAGTGCATGACAGCCACGTGATCAGTGCATGAGAGCCACGTGATCAGTGCATGATCAGTCACGTGATACATGTGTGATCAGCCACGTGATCAGTGCATGATGAGCCACGTGATCAGTGCATGATCAATTACGTGATCAGTGCATGATCAGTCACGTGACCAGTACATGGTTGCTACGTGATCGTTGCATGATCAGCCACGTGATCAGTGCATGATAGCCACGTGATCAGTGCATGATCAGTCACGTGATCAGTGCATGATCAGTCACGTGATCAGTGCATGATCATTTACGTGATCAGTGCATGATCAGTCACGTGACCAGTATATGGTAGCTACGTGATCATTCCATGACAGCCACGTGAGCAGTGCATGATAGCCACGTGATGTGTGCATGAGTTACGTGATCAGAGTATGATCAGCCACGTGATCAGTGCATGAGTGCCACGTGATCAGTGCATGATATGTCACGTGACAGGTGTGTGATCAGCCACGTGATCAGTGCATGTT
This sequence comes from Bos javanicus, assembly GCF_032452875.1. Taxonomy (NCBI): domain Eukaryota; kingdom Metazoa; phylum Chordata; class Mammalia; order Artiodactyla; family Bovidae; genus Bos; species Bos javanicus. The sequence continues at coordinate 74,726 of NW_026893751.1, read as the reverse complement.
CAGCCACGTGATCAGTGCATGATAGCCACGTGATCAGTGCATGATCAGTTACGTGAGCAGTGTATGATCAGCCACGTGATCAGTGCATGGTCAGACACGTGAACAGTGTATGATCAGCCACGTGATCAGTGCATGATATCCAAGTGATCAGTGCATGATCATCACGTGATCAGTGTATGATCAGCCACGTGAACAGTGCATGCTCAGTCACGTGATCAGGGCCTGCTGAGCTGCGTGATTACTGTCTGCTCATCTGCTTGACAATTGCCAGCTGAGCTGCACGATTCCTGCCTGTCATCTGCTTGACAATTGCCAGCTGTGCTGCGTAATTCCTGCCTGCTCAGCTGCTTGATTATTGCCAGCTGAGCAGCATGATTCCTCACACCTGAGTTCCATGATTATTGCCTGCTGACTGTTTGATTCGTGCCTACTCAGCTCTTTGTTTATTGCCTCCAGAGGCACATGATCAGTGTATGATAGCAAACATGATCAGCGCATGATCAGTCACATGATCAGCGCCATTAAGTCACGTGATCACTACATGATAGTCATGTGATCAGTCCATGCTCAGTCACGGTATCAGTGCATGATCAGCCACGTGATCAGTGCATGATCAGCCACGTGATCAGTGCATGATAGCCACGTGATCAGTGCATGATCAGTCACGTGATCAGTGCATGATCAGTCACGTGATCAGTGCATGATCAGCCACGTGATCAGTGCATGATCAGTCACCTGATGGGTGTATGATCAGTCACGTGACCAGTACATGGTAGCTACATGATCATTGCATGATCAGCCACGTGATAGTGCATGATAGCCACGTGATCAGTGCATGATCAGTCACGTGATCAGTGCATGATCAGCCACGTGATCAGTGCATGTCAGTCATGTGTCAGTGCATGATCAGCCCGTGATCAGTGCATGATCAGTCCCGTGATCAGTGCATGATCAGCCACGTGATCAGTGCATGATCAGCCACGTGATCAGTGCATGATCAGTCACGTGATCAGTGCATGATCAGTCACGTGATCAGTGTATGATCAGCCACGTGAACAGTGCATGCTCAGTCACGTGATCAGGGCCTGCTGAGCTGCGTGATTACTGTCTGCTCATCTGCTTGACAATTGCCAGCTGAGCTGCACGATTCCTGCCTGTCATCTGCTTGACAATTGCCACCTGTGCTGTGTAATTCCTGCCTGCTCATCTACTTGATTATTGCCAGCTGAGCAGCATGATTTCTCAGAGCTGAGTTCCATGATTATAGCCTGCTGACTGATTCGTGCCTACTCAGCTCTATGTTCATTGCCTCCAGAGGCACATGATCAGTGTATGACACCAAACATGATCAGCACATGATCAGTCACATGATCAGTGCATGATCAGCCACGTGATCAGTGCATGATCAATTATGTGATCAGTGCATGATCAGTCATGTGACCAGTGCATGGTAGCTGCGTGATCAGTGCATGATCAGCCACGTGATCAGTGCATGATAGCCACGTGATCAGTGCATGATCAGTCACGTGATCAGTGTGTGATCAGCCACGTGATCAGTGCATGATAGCCACGTGATCAGTGCATGATAGCCACGTGATCAGTGCATGATCAGTCACGTGATCAGTGCATGATCAGTCACGTGATCAGTGCATGATCAGTCACGTGATCAGTGCATGATCAGCCACGTGATCAGTGCATGATAGCCACGTGATCAGTGCATGATCAGTCACGTGATCAGTGCATGATCAGTCACGTGATCAGTGCATGATCAGCCACGTGATCAGTGCATGATCAGCCACGTGATCAGTGCATGATCAGCCACGTGATCAGTGCATGATCAGCCACGTGATCAGTGCATGATCAGTCACGTGATCAGTGCATGATCAGTCACGTGATCAGTGCATGATCATTTACGTGATCAGTGCATGATCAGTCACGTGACCAGTATATGATAGCTACGTGATCATTCCATGACAGCCACGTGAGCAGTGCATGATAGCCACGTGATGTGTGCATGATCAGTTACGTGAGCAGTGTATGATCAGCCACGTGATCAGTGCATGAGTGCCACGTGATCAGTGCATGATATGTCACGTGACAGGTGTGTGATCAGCCACGTGATCAGTGCATGATCAGCCACGTGATCAGTGCATGATAGCCACGTGATCAGTGCATGATCAGTTACGTGATCAGTGTATGATCAGCCACGTGATCAGTGCATGATATCCACGTGATCAGTGCATGATCATCACGTGATCAGTGCATGATCAGCCACGTGAACAGTGCATGCTCAGTCACGTGATCAGGGCCTGCTGAGCTGCGTGATTACTGTCTGCTCATCTGCTTGACAATTGCCAGCTGAGCTGCACGATTCCTGCCTGTCATCTGCTTGACAATTGCCAGCTGTGCTGCGTAATTCCTGCCTGCTCAGCTGCTTGATTATTGCCAGCTGAGCAGCATGATTCCTCACACCTGAGTTCCATGATTATTGCCTGCTGACTGTTTGATTCGTGCCTACTCAGCTCTTTGTTTATTGCCTCCAGAGGCACATGATCAGTGTATGATAGCAAACATGATCAGCGCATGATCAGTCACATGATCAGCGCCATTAAGTCACGTGATCACTACATGATAGTCATGTGATCAGTCCATGCTCAGTCACGGTATCAGTGCATGATCAGCCACGTGATCAGTGCATGATCAGCCACGTGATCAGTGCATGATAGCCATGTGATCAGTGCATGATCAGTCACGTGATCAGTGCATGATCAGTCACGTGATCAGTGCATGATCAGCCACGTGATCAGTGCATGATCAGTCACCTGATGGGTGTATGATCAGTCACGTGACCAGTACATGGTAGCTACATGATCATTGCATGATCAGCCACGTGAGTAGTGCATGATAGCCACGTGATCAGTGCATGATCAGTCACGTGATCAGTGCATGATCAGTCATGTGATCAGTGCATGATCAGGCACGTGATCAGTGCATGATCAGCCACGTGATCAGTGCATGATAGCCACGTGATCAGTGCATGATCAGTCACGTGATCAGTGCATGATCAGTCACGTGATCAGTGCATGATCAGCCACGTGATCAGTGCATGATCAGTCACGTGATCAGTGCATGATAGCTGCGTGATCAGTGCATGATCAGCCACGTGATCAGTGCATGATAGCCACGTGATCAGTGCATGATCAGCCACGTGATCAGTGCATGATCAGTCACGTGATCAGTGCATGATCAGCCACGTGATCAGTGCATGATCAGTCACGTGATCAGTGCATGATCAGTCACGTGATCAGTGCATGATCAGCCACGTGATCAGTGCATGATCAGTCACGTGATCAGTGCATGCTGAGCTGCGTGATTACTGTCTGCTCATCTGCTTGACAATTGCCAGCTATGCTGCGTAATTCCTGCCTGCTCATCTACTTGATTATTGCCAGCTGAGCAGCATGATTTCTCAGAGGTGAGTTCCATGATTATAGCCTGCTGACTGATTCCTGCCTACTCAGCTCTATGTTCATTGCCTCCAGAGGCACATGATCAGTGTATGACACCAAACATGATCAGTGCATGATCAGTCACATGATCAGTGCATGATAAGCCACGTGATCAGTGCATGATCAGTCACGTGATCAGTGCATGATCAGTCACGTGATCAGTGCATGATAGCCACGTGATCAGTGCATGATCAGCCACGTGATCAGTGCATGATAGCCACGTGATCAGTGCATGATCAGTCACGTGATCAGTGCATGATCAGTCACGTGATCAGTGCATGATCAGTCACGTGATCAGTGCATGATCATCACCTGATCAGTGCATGATCAGTCACGTGATCAGTGCATGATAGCTACGTGATCATTGCATGATCAGCCACGTGATCAGTGCATGATAGCCACGTGATCAGTGCATGATAGCCACGTGATCAGTGCATGATCAGTCACGTGATACGCATGATCAGCCACGTGATCAGTGCATGATAGCCACGTGATCAGTGCATGATAGCCACGTGATCAGTGCATGATCAGTCACGTGATCAGTGCATGATCAGTCACGTGATCAGTGCATGATCAGCCACGTGATCAGTGCATGATCAGCCACGTGATCAGTGCATGATCAGTCACGTGATCAGTGCATGATCAGTCACGTGATCAGTGCATGATAGCTACGTGATCATTGCATGATCAGCCACGTGATCAGTGCATGATAGCCACGTGATCAGTGCATGATCAGCCACGTGATCAGTGCATGATCAGTCACGTGATCATGTGATCAGCCACGTGATCAGTGCATGATCAGCCACGTGATCAGTGCATGATCAGCCACGTGATCAGTGCATGATCAGTCACGTGATCAGTGCATGATCAGTCACGTGATCAGTGCATGATCAGCCACGTGATCAGTGCATGATAGCCACGTGATCAGTGCATGATCAGTCACGTGATCAGTGCATGATCAGTCACGTGATCAGTGCATGATCAGCCACGTGATCAGTGCATGATCAGCCACGTGATCAGTGCATGATCAATTACGTGATCAGTGCATGATCAGCCACGTGATCAGTGCATGATCAGCCACGTGATCAGTGCATGATCAGTCACGTGATCAGTACATGATCAGTCACGGGAACAGTGCGTGATCATTTACGTGATCTGTGCATGATCAGTCACGTGACCAGTATATGGTAGCTACGTGATCATTCCATGACGAGCCACGTGAGCAGTGCATGATAGCCACGTGATGTGTGCATGATGAGTTACGTGAGCAGAGTATGATCAGCCACGTGATCAGTGCATGAGTGCCACGTGATCAGTGCATGATATGTCACGTGACAGGTGTGTGATCAGCCACGTGAACAGTGCATGTTCAGCCACGTGATCAGTGCATGATAGCCACGTGATCAGTGCATGATCAGTTACGTGAGCAGTGTATGATCAGCCACGTGATCAGTGCATGGTCAGACACGTGAACAGTGTATGATCAGCCACGTGATCAGTGCATGATATCCAAGTGATCAGTGCATGATCAATCACGTGATCAGTGTATGATCAGCCACGTGAACAGTGCATGCTCAGTCACGTGATCAGGGCCTGCTGAGCTGCGTGATTACTGTCTGCTCATCTGCTTGACAATTGCCAGCTGAGCTGCACGATTCCTGCCTGTCATCTGCTTGACAATTGCCAGCTGTGCTGCGTAATTCCTGCCTGCTCAGCTGCTTGATTATTGCCAGCTGAGCAGCATGATTCCTCACAGCTGAGTTCCATGATTATTGCCTGCTGACTGTTTGATTCGTGCCTACTCAGCTCTTTGTTTATTGCCTCCAGAGGCACATGATCAGTGTATGATAGCAAACATGATCAGCGCATGATCAGTCACATGATCAGCGCCATTAAGTCACGTGATCACTACATGATAGTCATGTGATCAGTCCATGCTCAGTCACGGTATCAGTGCATGATCAGCCACGTGATCAGTGCATGATCTGTCACATGATTAGTGTATGATCAGCCACGTGATCAGTGCATGATCAGTCACGTGATCAGTGCATGATCATTCACGTGATCAGTGCATGGTAGCTACATGATCAGTGCATGATCAGCCACGTGATCAGTGCATGATAGCCACGTGATCAGTGCATGATCAGTCACGTGATCAGTGCATGATCAGTCACGTGACCAGTACATGGTAGCTACGTGATCATGCATGATCAGCCACGTGATCAGTGCATGATAGCCACGTGATCAGTGCATGATCAGTCACGTGATCAGTGCATGATCAGTCACGTGATCAGTGCATGATCAGCCACGTGATCAGTGCATGATCAGCCACGTGATCAGTGCATGATCAGCCACGTGATCAGTGCATGATAGCCACGTGATCAGTGCATGATCAGCCACGTGATCAGTGCATGATCAGTCACGTGATCAGTGTGATCAGCCACGTGATCAGTGCATGATCAGCCACGTGATCAGTGCATGATCAATTACGTGATCAGTGCATGATCAGTCACGTGATCAGTGCATGGTAGCTACGTGATCAGTGCATGATCAGCCACGTGATCAGTGCATGATAGCCACGTGATCAGTGCATGATCAGCCACGTGATCAGTGCATGATCAGCCACGTGATCAGTGCATGATCAGTCACGTGATCATGCATGATCAGCCACGTGATCAGTGCATGATCAGCCACGTGATCAGTGCATGATCAATTACGTGATCAGTGCATGATCAGTCACGTGACCAGTACATGGTTGCTACGTGATCAGTGCATGATCAGCCACGTGATCAGTGCATGATCAGTCACGTGATCAGTGCATGATCAGTCACGTGATCAGTGCATGATCATTCACGTGATCAGTGCATGATCAGTCACGTGATCAGTGCATGATAGCCACGTGATCAGTGCATGACAGCCACGTGATCAGTGCATGATAGCCACGTGATCAGTGCATGATCAGTTACGTGAGCAGTGTATGATCAGCCACGTGATCAGTGCATGGTCAGACACGTGAACAGTGTATGATCAGCCACGTGATCAGTGCATGATATCCAAGTGATCAGTGCATGATCAATCACGTGATCAGTGTATGATCAGCCACGTGAACAGTGCATGCTCAGTCACGTGATCAGGGCCTGCTGAGCTGCGTGATTACTGTCTGCTCATCTGCTTGACAATTGCCAGCTGAGCTGCACGATTCCTGCCTGTCATCTGCTTGACAATTGCCAGCTGTGCTGCGTAATTCCTGCCTGCTCAGCTGCTTGATTATTGCCAGCTGAGCAGCATGATTCCTCACAGCTGAGTTCCATGATTATTGCCTGCTGACTGTTTGATTCGTGCCTACTCAGCTCTTTGTTTATTGCCTCCAGAGGCACATGATCAGTGTATGATAGCAAACATGATCAGCGCATGATCAGTCACATGATCAGCGCCATTAAGTCACGTGATCACTACATGATAGTCATGTGATCAGTCCATGCTCAGTCACGGTATCAGTGCATGATCAGCCACGTGATCAGTGCATGATCAGCCACGTGATCAGTGCATGATCAGCCACGTGATCAGTGCATGATCATCACGTGATCAGTGCATGATCAGCCACGTGATCAGTGCATGATCAGTCACGTGATCAGTGCATGATCAGTCACGTGATCAGTGCATGATCAGCCACGTGATCAGTGCATGATCAGTCACGTGATCAGTGCATGCTGAGCTGCGTGATCACTGTCTGATCATCTGCTTGACAATTGCCAGCTATGCTGCGTGATTCCTGCATGATCATCTACTTGATCATTGCCAGCTGAGCAGCATGATTTCTCAGAGGTGAGTTCCATGATTATAGCCTGCTGACTGATTCGTGCCTATCAGCTCATGTTCATTGCCTCCAGAGGCACATGATCAGTGTATGACACCAAACATGATCAGTGCATGATCAGTCACATGATCAGTGCATGATCAGCCACGTGATCAGTGCATGATCAGTCACGTGATCAGTGCATGATCAGTCACGTGATCAGTGCATGATAGCCACGTGATCAGTGCATGATCAGCCACGTGATCAGTGCATGATCAGCCACGTGATCAGTGCATGATCAGCCACGTGATCAGTGCATGATCAGTCACGTGATCAGTGCATGATCAGCCACGTGATCAGTGCATGATCAGCCACGTGATCAGTGCATGATCAGTCACGTGATCAGTGCATGATCAGTCACGTGACCAGTACATGGTAGCTACGTGATCATTGCATGATCAGCCACGTGATAGTGCATGATAGCCACGTGATCAGTGCATGATCAGTCACGTGATCAGTGCATGATCAGTCACGTGATCAGTGCATGATCAGGCACGTGATCAGTGCATGATCAGCCACGTGATCAGTGCATGATAGCCACGTGATCAGTGCATGATCAGTCACGTGATCAGTGCATGATCAGTCACGTGATCAGTGCATGATCAGCCACGTGATCAGTGCATGATCAGTCACGTGATCAGTGCATGATAGCCACGTGATCAGTGCATGATCAGCCACGTGATCAGTGCATGATAGCCACGTGATCAGTGCATGATCAGCCACGTGATCAGTGCATGATCAGTCACGTGATCAGTGCATGATCAGCCACGTGATCAGTGCATGATCAGTCACGTGATCAGTGCATGATCAGTCACGTGATCAGTGTGTGATCAGCCACGTGATCAGTGCATGCTCAGTCACGTGATCAGTGCCTGCTGAGCTGCGTGATTACTGTCTGCTCATCTGCTTGACAATTGCCAGCTGTGCTGCGTAATTCCTGCCTGCTCATCTGCTTGATTATTGCCAGCTGAGCAGCATGATTCTCACAGCTGAGTTCCATGATTATTGCCTGCTGACTGATTCGTGCCTACTCAGCTCTTTGTTCATTGCCTCCAGAGGCACATGATCAGTGTATGATAGCAAACATGATCAGCACATGATCAGTCACATGATCAGTGCATGATAAGCCACGTGATCAGTGCATGATCAGTCATGTGATCAGTGCATGATCAGTCACGTGATCAGTGCATGATAGCTACGTGATCAGTGCATGATCAGCCACGTGATCAGTGCATGATAGCCACGTGATCAGTGCATGATCAGTCACGTGATCAGTGCATGATCAGTCACGTGATCAGTGCATGATCAGTCACGTGATCAGTGCATGATCAGTCACGTGATCAGTGCATGATCAGTCACGTGATCAGTGCATGATAGCTACGTGATCAGTGCATGATCAGCCACGTGATCAGTGCATGATAGCCACGTGATCAGTGCATGATCAGCCACGTGATCAGTGCATGATCAGTCACGTGATCAGTGCATGATCAGCCACGTGATCAGTGCATGATCAGCCACGTGATCAGTGCATGATAGCCACGTGATCAGTGCATGATCAGTCACGTGATCAGTGCATGATCAGTCACGTGATCAGTGCATGATCAGCCACGTGATCAGTGCATGATCAGCCACGTGATCAGTGCATGATCAATCACGTGATCAGTGCATGATCAGTCACGTGATCAGTGCATGATAGCTACGTGATCAGTGCATGATCAGCCACGTGATCAGTGCATGATAGCCACGTGATCAGTGCATGATCAGCCACGTGATCAGTGCATGATCAGTCACGTGATCAGTGTGATCAGCCACGTGATCAGTGCATGATCAGCCACGTGATCAGTGCATGATCAGTCACGTGATCAGTGCATGATCAGTCACGTGATCAGTGCATGATCAGTCACGTGATCAGTGCATGATCAGCCACGTGATCAGTGCATGATAGCCACGTGATCAGTGCATGATCAGTCACGTGATCAGTGCATGATCAGTCACGTGATCAGTGCATGATCAGCCACGTGATCAGTGCATGATCAGCCACGTGATCAGTGCATGATCAGCCACGTGATCAGTGCATGATCAGCCACGTGATCAGTGCATGATCAGTCACGTGATCAGTGCATGATCAGTCACGTGATCAGTGCATGATCAGTCACGTGATCAGTGCATGATCATTTACGTGATCAGTGCATGATCAGTCACGTGACCAGTATATGGTAGCTACGTGATCATTCCATGACGAGCCACGTGAGCAGTGCATGATAGCCACGTGATGTGTGCATGATCAGTTACGTGAGCAGAGTATGATCAGCCACGTGATCAGTGCATGAGTGCCACGTGATCAGTGCATGATATGTCACGTGACAGGTGTGTGATCAGCCACGTGAACAGTGCATGTTCAGCCACGTGATCAGTGCATGATAGCCACGTGATCAGTGCATGATCAGTTACGTGAGCAGTGTATGATCAGCCACGTGATCAGTGCATGGTCAGACACGTGAACAGTGTATGATCAGCCACGTGATCAGTGCATGATATCCAAGTGATCAGTGCATGATCAATCACGTGATCAGTGTATGATCAGCCACGTGAACAGTGCATGCTCAGTCACGTGATCAGGGCCTGCTGAGCTGCGTGATTACTGTCTGCTCATCTGCTTGACAATTGCCAGCTGAGCTGCACGATTCCTGCCTGTCATCTGCTTGACAATTGCCAGCTGTGCTGCGTAATTCCTGCCTGCTCAGCTGCTTGATTATTGCCAGCTGAGCAGCATGATTCCTCACAGCTGAGTTCCATGATTATTGCCTGCTGACTGTTTGATTCGTGCCTACTCAGCTCTTTGTTTATTGCCTCCAGAGGCACATGATCAGTGTATGATAGCAAACATGATCAGCGCATGATCAGTCACATGATCAGCGCCATTAAGTCACGTGATCACTACATGATAGTCATGTGATCAGTCCATGCTCAGTCACGGTATCAGTGCATGATCAGCCACGTGATCAGTGCATGATCTGTCACATGATTAGTGTATGATCAGCCACGTGATCAGTGCATGATCAGTCACGTGATCAGTGCATGATCATTCACGTGATCAGTGCATGATAGCTACGTGATCAGTGCATGATCAGCCACGTGATCAGTGCATGATAGCCACGTGATCAGTGCATGATCAGTCACGTGATCAGTGCATGATCAGTCACGTGACCAGTACATGGTAGCTGCGTGATCATGCATGATCAGCCACGTGATCAGTGCATGATAGCCACGTGATCAGTGCATGATCAGTCACGTGATCAGTGCATGATCAGTCACGTGATCAGTGCATGATCAGCCACGTGATCAGTGCATGATCAGCCACGTGATCAGTGCATGATCAGCCACGTGATCAGTGCATGATAGCACGTGATCAGTGCATGATCAGCCACGTGATCAGTGCATGATCAGTCACGTGATCAGTGTGATCAGCCACGTGATCAGTGCATGATCAGCCACGTGATCAGTGCATGATCAATTACGTGATCAGTGCATGATCAGTCACGTGATCAGTGCATGATAGCACGTGATCAGTGCATGATCAGCCACGTGATCAGTGCATGATAGCCACGTGATCAGTGCATGATCAGCCACGTGATCAGTGCATGATCAGCCACGTGATCAGTGCATGATCAGTCACGTGATCATGCATGATCAGCCACGTGATCAGTGCATGATCAGCCACGTGATCAGTGCATGATCAATTACGTGATCAGTGCATGATCAGTCACGTGACCAGTACATGGTAGCTACGTGATCAGTGCATGATCAGCCACGTGATCAGTGCATGATCAGTCACGTGATCAGTGCATGATCAGTCACGTGATCAGTGCATGATCATTCACGTGATCAGTGCATGATCAGTCACGTGATCAGTGCATGATAGCCACGTGATCAGTGCATGACAGCCACGTGATCAGTGCATGATAGCCACGTGATCAGTGCATGATCAGTTACGTGAGCAGTGTATGATCAGCCACGTGATCAGTGCATGGTCAGACACGTGAACAGTGTATGATCAGCCACGTGATCAGTGCATGATATCCAAGTGATCAGTGCATGATCAATCACGTGATCAGTGTATGATCAGCCACGTGAACAGTGCATGCTCAGTCACGTGATCAGGGCCTGCTGAGCTGCGTGATTACTGTCTGCTCATCTGCTTGACAATTGCCAGCTGAGCTGCACGATTCCTGCCTGTCATCTGCTTGACAATTGCCAGCTGTGCTGCGTAATTCCTGCCTGCTCAGCTGCTTGATTATTGCCAGCTGAGCAGCATGATTCCTCACAGCTGAGTTCCATGATTATTGCCTGCTGACTGTTTGATTCGTGCCTACTCAGCTCTTTGTTTATTGCCTCCAGAGGCACATGATCAGTGTATGATAGCAAACATGATCAGCGCATGATCAGTCACATGATCAGCGCCATTAAGTCACGTGATCACTACATGATAGTCATGTGATCAGTCCATGCTCAGTCACGGTATCAGTGCATGATCAGCCACGTGATCAGTGCATGATCAGCCACGTGATCAGTGCATGATCAGCCACGTGATCAGTGCATGATCAGTCACGTGATCAGTGCATGATCAGCCACGTGATCAGTGCATGATCAGCCACGTGATCAGTGCATGATCAGCCACGTGATCAGTGCATGATCAGTCACCTGATGGGTGTATGATCATTCACGTGACCTGTACATGGTAGCTACATGATCATTGCATGATCAGCCACGTGATCAGTGCATGATAGCCACGTGATCAGTGCATGATCAGTCACGTGATCAGTGCATGATCAGTCATGTGACCAGTACATGGTAGCTGCGTGATCATGCATGATCAGCCACGTGATCAGTGCATGATAGCCACGTGATCAGTGCATGATCAGTCACGTGATCAGTGCATGATCAGTCACGTGATCAGTGCATGATAGCCACGTGATCAGTGCATGATCAGCCACGTGATCAGTGCATGATAGCCACGTGATCAGTGCATGATCAGTCACGTGATCAGTGCATGATCAGTCACGTGATCAGTGCATGATAGCTACGTGATCAGTGCATGATCAGCCACGTGATCAGTGCATGATAGCCACGTGATCAGTGCATGATCAGCCACGTGATCAGTGCATGATCAGTCACGTGATCAGTGCATGATCAGCCACGTGATCAGTGCATGATCAGTCACGTGATCAGTGCATGATCAGCCACGTGATCAGTGCATGATCAGCCACGTGATCAGTGCATGATCAGCCACGTGATCAGTGCATGATCAGTCACGTGATCAGTGCATGATCAGTCACGTGATCAGTGCATGATAGCCACGTGATCAGTGCATGATCAGCCACGTGATCAGTGCATGATAGCCACGTGATCAGTGCATGATAGCCACGTGATCAGTGCATGATCAGTCACGTGATAGTGCATGATCAGCCACGTGATCAGTGCATGATAGCCACGTGATCAGTGCATGATCAGTTACGTGATCAGTGCATGATCAGCCACGTGATCAGTGCATGATCAGACACGTGATCAGTGCATGATCAGCCACGTGATCAGTGCATGATAGCCACGTGATCAGTGCATGATCAGTCACGTGATCAGTGCATGATCAGTCACGTGATCAGTGCATGATCAGCACGTGATCAGTGCATGATCAGTCACGTGATCAGTGCATGATAGCTACGTGATCAGTGCATGATCAGCCACGTGATCAGTGCATGATAGCCACGTGATCAGTGCATGATAGCCACGTGATCAGTGCATGATCAGTCACGTGATCAGTGCATGATCAGCCACGTGATCAGTGCATGACAGGCACGTGATCAGTATGATCAGCCACGTGATCAGTGCATGATAGCCACGTGATCAGTGCATGATCAGTCACGTGATCAGTGCATGATCAGTCACGTGATCAGTGCATGATCAGCCACGTGATCAGTGCATGATCAGCCACGTGATCAGTGCATGATCAATCACGTGATCAGTGCATGATCAGTCACGTGATCAGTGCATGATAGCTACGTGATCAGTGCATGATCAGCCACGTGATCAGTGCATGATAGCCACGTGATCAGTGCATGATCAGCCACGTGATCAGTGCATGATCAGTCACGTGATCAGTGCATGATCAGTCACGTGATCAGTGCATGATCAGCCACGTGATCAGTGCATGATCAGTCATGTGATCAGTGCATGATAGCACGTGATCAGTGCATGATCAGTCCGTGATCAGTGCATGATCAGCCACGTGATCAGTGCATGATAGCCACGTGATCAGTGCATGATCAGTCACGTGATCAGTGCATGATCAGCCACGTGATCAGTGCATGATAGCCACGTGATCAGTGCATGACAGCCACGTGATCAGTGCATGATCAGTCACGTGATCAGTGCATGATAGCCACGTGATCAGTGCATGATCAGTCACGTGATCAGTGTATGATCAGCCACGTGAACAGTGCATGCTCAGTCACGTGATCAGGGCCTGCTGAGCTGCGTGATTACTGTCTGCTCATCTGCTTGACAATTGCCAGCTGAGCTGCACGATTCCTGCCTGTCATCTGCTTGACAATTGCCACTGTGCTGCATAATTCCTGCCTGCTCAGCTGCTTGATTATTGCCAGCTGAGCAGCATGATTTCTCACAGCTGAGTTCCATGATTATTGCCTGCTGACTGATTCGTGCCTACTCAGCTCTTTGTTCATTGCCTCCAGAGGCACATGATCAGTGTATGACACCAAACATGATCAGCACATGATCAGTCACATGATCAGTGCATGATAAGCCACGTGATCAGTGCATGATCAGTACGTGATCAGTGCATGATCAGTCACGTGATCAGTGCATGGTAGCTGCGTGATCAGTGCATGATCAGCCACGTGATCAGTGCATGATAGCCACGTGATCAGTGCATGATCAGTCACGTGATCAGTGCATGATCAGCCACGTGATCAGTGCATGATCAGTCACGTGATCAGTGCATGATCAGTCACGTGATCAGTGCATGATAGCTACGTGATCATTGCATGATCAGCCACGTGATCAGTGCATGATCAGTCACGTGATCAGTGCATGATCAGCCACGTGATCAGTGCATGATCAGTCACGTGATCAGTGCATGATCAGTCACGTGATCAGTGCATGATCAGTCACGTGATCAGTGCATGATCAGCCACGTGATCAGTGCATGATCAGTCACGTGATCAGTGCATGATCAGTCACGTGATCAGTGCATGATAGCCACGTGATCAGTGCATGATCAGCCACGTGATCAGTGCATGATAGCCACGTGATCAGTGCATGATCAGTCACGTGATCAGTGCATGATCAGTCACGTGATCAGTGCATGATCAGCCACGTGATCAGTGCATGATCAGTCACGTGATCAGTGCATGATAGCTCGTGATCAGTGCATGATCAGCCACGTGATCAGTGCATGATCAGCCACGTGATCAGTGCATGATCAGCCACGTGATCAGTGCATGATCAGTCACGTGATCAGTGCATGATCAGTCACGTGATCAGTGCATGATAGCTACGTGATCAGTGCATGATCAGCCACGTGATCAGTGCATGATAGCCACGTGATCAGTGCATGATCAGCCACGTGATCAGTGCATGATCAGTCACGTGATCAGTGTGTGATCAGCCACGTGATCAGTGCATGATAGCCACGTGATCAGTGCATGATAGCCACGTGATCAGTGCATGATCAGTCACGTGACAGTGTGTGATCAGCCACGTGATCAGTGCATGATGAGCCACGTGATCAGTGCATGATCATTACGTGATCAGTGCATGATCAGTCACGTGACCAGTACATGGTTGCTACGTGATCAGTGCATGATCAGCCACGTGATCAGTGCATGATAGCCACGTGATCAGTGCATGATCAGTCACGTGATCAGTACATGATTGCTACGTGATCAGTGCATGATCAGCCACGTGATCAGTGCATGATAGCCACGTGATCAGTGCATGATCAGTCACGTGATCAGTGCATGATCAGTCACGTGATCAGTGCATGATCAGTACGTGATCAGTGCATGATCAGTCACGTGATCAGTATATGATAGCCACGTGATCAGTGCATGACAGCCACGTGATCAGTGCATGATAGCCACGTGATGTGCATGATCAGCCACGTGATCAGTGCATGATCAGCCACGTGATCAGTGCATGATGCCACGTGATCAGTGCATGATCAGTCACGTGATCAGTGCATGATCAGCCACGTGATCAGTGCATGATCAGCCACGTGATCAGTGCATGATAGCCACGTGATCAGTGCATGATCAGTCACGTGATCAGTGTATGATCAGCCACGTGAACAGTGCATGCTCAGTCACGTGATCAGGGCCTGCTGAGCTGCGTGATTACTGTCTGCTCATCTGCTTGACAATTGCCAGCTGAGCTGCACGATTCCTGCCTGTCATCTGCTTGACAATTGCCAGCTGTGCTGCGTAATTCCTGCCTGCTCAGCTGCTTGATTATTGCCAGCTGAGCAGCATGATTCCTCACAGCTGAGTTCCATGATTATTGCCTGCTGACTGTTTGATTCGTGCCTACTCAGCTCTTTGTTTATTGCCTCCAGAGGCACATGATCAGTGTATGATAGCAAACATGATCAGCGCATGATCAGTCACATGATCAGCGCCATTAAGTCACGTGATCACTACATGATAGTCATGTGATCAGTCCATGCTCAGTCACGGTATCAGTGCATGATCAGCCACGTGATCAGTGCATGATCTGTCACATGATTAGTGTATGATCATCCACGTGATCAGTGCATGGGCAGTCATGTGATCAGTGCATGATATAGACGTGATCAGTGCATGATCAGTCACGTGATCAGTGCATGATAGCCACGTGATCAGTGCATGATCAGTCACCTGATGGGTGTATGATCATTCACGTGACCTGTACATGGTAGCTACATGATCATTGCATGATCAGCCACGTGATCAGTGCATGATAGCCACGTGATCAGTGCATGATCAGTCACGTGATCAGTGCATGATCAGTCACGTGATCAGTGCATGATCAGTCACGTGATCAGTGCATGATCAGCCACGTGATCAGTGCATGATAGCCACGTGATCAGTGCATGATCAGTCACGTGATCAGTGCATGATCAGTCACGTGATCAGTGCATGATCAGCCACGTGATCAGTGCATGATCAGCCACGTGATCAGTGCATGATCAGTCACGTGATCAGTGCATGATCAGCCACGTGATCAGTGCATGATCAGCCACGTGATCAGTGCATGATCAGCCACGTGATCAGTGCATGATCAGTCACGTGATCAGTGTGTGATCAGCCACGTGATCAGTGCATGATCAGTCACGTGATCAGGGCCTGCTGAGCTGCGTGATCAGTGTCTGCTCATCTGCTTGACAATTGCCAGCTGAGCTGTACGATTCCTGCCTGTCATCTGCTTGACAATTGCCACTGTGCTGCGTAATTCCTGCCTGATCATCCACTTGATTATTGCCAGCTGAGCAGCATGATTTCTCAGAGCTGAGTTCCATGATTATAGCCTGCTGACTGATTCCTGCCTACTCAGCTCTATGTTCATTGCCTCCAGAGGCACATGATCAGTGTGTGACACCAAACATGATCAGTGCATGATCAGTCACATGATCAGTGCATGATAAGCCACGTGATCAGTGCATGATCAGTCACGTGATCAGTGCATGATCAGCCACGTGATCAGTGCATGATAGCCACGTGATCAGTGCATGATCAGCCACGTGATCAGTGCATGATCAGTCACGTGATCAGTGCATGATAGCCACGTGATCAGTGCATGATCAGTCACGTGATCAGTGCATGATCAGTCACGTGATCAGTGCATGATCAGCTCATGATCAGTGCATGATCAGCCACGTGATCAGTGCATGATAGCCACGTGATCAGTGCATGATCAGTCACGTGATCAGTGCATGTCAGTCACGTGATCAGTGCATGCTGAGCTGCGTAATTCCTGCCTGCTCAGCTGCTTGATTATTGCCAGCTGAGCAGCATGATTCCTCACAGCTGAGTTCCATGATTATTGCCTGCTGACTGTTTGATTCGTGCCTACTCAGCTCTTTGTTTATTGCCTCCAGAGGCACATGATCAGTGTATGATAGCAAACATGATCAGTGCATGATCAGTCACATGATCAGTGCCATTAAGTCACGTGATCACTACATGATAGTCATGTGATCAGTCCATGCTCAGTCACGGTATCAGTGCATGATCAGCCACGTGATCAGTGCATGATCTGTCACATGATCAGTGTATGATCATCCACGTGATCAGTGCATGGGCAGTCATGTGATCAGTGCATGATCAGACGTGATCAGTGCATGATCAGTCACGTGATCAGTGCATGATAGCCACGTGATCAGTGCATGA
The DNA here is from genome assembly GCF_032452875.1 of Bos javanicus. NCBI lineage: Eukaryota > Metazoa > Chordata > Mammalia > Artiodactyla > Bovidae > Bos > Bos javanicus. The sequence goes on along the minus strand of NW_026893751.1, from coordinate 56,919 downwards.
TCAGTCACCTGATGGGTGTATGATCATTCACGTGACCAGTACATGGTAGCTACATGATCAGTGCATGATCAGCCACGTGATCAGTGCATGATCAGCCACGTGATCAGTGCATGATCAGTCACGTGATCAGTGCATGATCAGCCACGTGATCAGTGCATGATCAGTTACGTGATCAGTGCATGATCAGTCACGTGATCAGTGCATGATAGCCACGTGATCAGTGCATGATCAGCCACGTGATCAGTGCATGATAGCCACGTGATCAGTGCATGATCAGTCACGTGATCAGTGCATGATCAGTCACGTGATCAGTGCATGATCAGCCACGTGATCAGTGCATGATCAGCCACGTGATCAGTGCATGATCAGTCACGTGATCAGTGCATGATAGCTGCGTGATCAGTGCATGATCAGCCACGTGATCAGTGCATGATAGCCACGTGATCAGTGCATGATCAGTCACGTGATCAGTGCATGATCAGTCACGTGATCAGTGCATGATCAGCCACGTGATCAGTGCATGATCAGTTACGTGATCAGTGCATGATCAGTCACGTGATCAGTGCATGATAGCTACGTGATCAGTGCATGATCAGCCACGTGATCAGTGCATGATAGCCACGTGATCAGTGCATGATCAGTCACGTGATCAGTGCATGATCAGCCACGTGATCAGTGCATGATATCCACGTGATCAGTGCATGATAGCCACGTGATCAGTGCATGATAGCCACGTGATCAGTGCATGATCAGTCACGTGATAGTGTGTGATCAGCCACGTGATCAGTGCATGATCAGCCACGTGATCAGTGCATGATCAATTACGTGATCAGTGCATGATCAGTCACGTGACCAGTACATGGTTGCTACGTGATCATTGCATGATCAGCCACGTGATCAGTGCATGATAGCCACGTGATCAGTGCATGATCAGTCACGTGATCAGTGCATGATCAGTCACGTGATCAGTGCATGATCATTTACGTGATCTGTGCATGATCAGTCACGTGACCAGTATATGGTAGCTACGTGATCATTGCATGATCAGCCACGTGATCAGTGCATGATAGCCACGTGATCAGTGCATGATCAGTTACGTGATCAGTGTATGATCAGCCACGTGATCAGTGCATGAGTGCCACGTGATCAGTGCATGATCAGTCACGTGATCAGTGTGTGATCAGCCACGTGATCAGTGCATGATCAGCCACGTGATCAGTGCATGATAGCCACGTGATCAGTGCATGATCAGTCACGTGATCAGTGCATGATCAGCCACGTGATCAGTGCATGATCAGTCACGTGATCAGTGCATGATCAGCCACGTGATCAGTGCATGATAGTCACGTGATCAGTGCATGATCAGTCACGTGATCAGTGCATGATCAGCCACGTGATCAGTGCATGATCAGCCACGTGATCAGTGCATGATCAGCCACGTGATCAGTGCATGATCAGTTACGTGATCAGTGCATGATCAGCCACGTGATCAGTGCATGATCAGCCACGTGATCAGTGCATGATCAGTTACGTGATCAGTGCATGATCAGTCACGTGATCAGTACATGATAGCTACGTGATCATTGCATGATCAGCCACGTGATCAGTGCATGGTAGCCACGTGATCAGTGCATGATCAGTCACGTGATAGTGTGTGATCAGCCACGTGATCAGTGCATGATATCCACGTGATCAGTGCATGATCAGCCACGTGATCAGTGCATGATAGCCACGTGATCAGTGCATGATCAGTCACGTGATCATGTGTGATCAGCCACGTGATCAGTGCATGATCAGCCACGTGATCAGTGCATGATCAATTACGTGATCAGTGCATGATCAGTCACGTGACCAGTACATGGTTGCTACGTGATCGTGCATGATCAGCCACGTGATCAGTGCATGATAGCCACGTGATCAGTGCATGATCAGTCACGTGATCAGTGCATGATCAGTCACGTGATCAGTGCATGATCAGCCACGTGATCAGTGCATGATCAGCCACGTGATCAGTGCATGATAGCCACGTGATCAGTGCATGATCAGTCACGTGATCAGTGCATGATCAGTCACGTGATCAGTGTGATCAGCCACGTGATCAGTGCATGATCAGCCACGTGATCAGTGCATGATCAATTACGTGATCAGTGCATGATCAGTCACGTGATCAGTGCATGGTAGCTACGTGATCAGTGCATGATCAGCCACGTGATCAGTGCATGATAGCTACGTGATCAGTGCATGATCAGCCACGTGATCAGTGCATGATCAGCCACGTGATCAGTGCATGATCAGTCACGTGATCATGTGTGATCAGCCACGTGATCAGTGCATGATCAGCCACGTGATCAGTGCATGATCAATCACGTGATCAGTGCATGATCAGTCACGTGATCAGTGCATGGTAGCACGTGATCAGTGCATGATCAGCCACGTGATCAGTGCATGATAGCCACGTGATCAGTGCATGATCAGCCACGTGATCAGTGCATGATCAGTCACGTGATCAGTGCATGATCAGCCACGTGATCAGTGCATGATAGCCACGTGATCAGTGCATGATCAGTCACGTGATCAGTGCATGATCAGTCACGTGATCAGTGCATGATCAGTCACGTGATCAGTGCATGATCATTTACGTGATCAGTGCATGATCAGTCACGTGATCAGTGCATGATAGCTACGTGATCAGTGCATGATCAGCCACGTGATCAGTGCATGATAGCCACGTGATCAGTGCATGATCAGTCACGTGATCAGTGTATGATCAGCCACGTGATCAGTGCATGATGCCACGTGATCAGTGCATGATCAGTCACGTGATCAGTGCATGATCAGCCACGTGATCAGTGCATGATCAGCCACGTGATCAGTGCATGATAGCCACGTGATCAGTGCATGATCAGTCACGTGATCAGTGCATGATCAGCCACGTGATCAGTGCATGATCAGTCACGTGATCAGTGCATGATCAGCCACGTGATCAGTGCATGATAGCCACGTGATCAGTGCATGATCAGTCACGTGATCAGTGCATGATCAGTCACGTGATCAGTGCATGATCAGCCACGTGATCAGTGCATGATCAGTCACGTGATCAGTGCATGATAGCTACGTGATCAGTGCATGATCAGCCACGTGATCAGTGCATGATAGCCACGTGATCAGTGCATGATCAGCCACGTGATCAGTGCATGATCATCACGTGATCAGTGCATGATCAGCCACGTGATCAGTGCATGACGAGGCACGTGATCAGTATGATCAGCCACGTGATCAGTGCATGATAGCCACGTGATCAGTGCATGATCAGTCACGTGATCAGTGCATGATCAGTCACGTGATCAGTGCATGATCAGCCACGTGATCAGTGCATGATCAGCCACGTGATCAGTGCATGATCAATTACGTGATCAGTGCATGATCAGTCACGTGATCAGTGCATGATAGCTACGTGATCAGTGCATGATCAGCCACGTGATCAGTGCATGATAGCCACGTGATCAGTGCATGATCAGCCACGTGATCAGTGCATGATCAGTCACGTGATCAGTGCATGATCAGTTACGTGATCAGTGCATGATCAGCCACGTGATCAGTGCATGTCAGTCATGTATCAGTGCATGATAGCACGTGATCAGTGTGATCAGTCCTGTGATCAGTGCATGATCAGCCACGTGATCAGTGCATGATAGCTACGTGATCAGTGCATGATCAGTCACGTGATCAGTGCATGATCAGCCACGTGATCAGTGCATGATAGCCACGTGATCAGTGCATGATCAGCCACGTGATCAGTGCATGATCAGTCACGTGATCAGTGCATGATAGCTCGTGATCAGTGCATGATCAGCCACGTGATCAGTGCATGATAGCCACGTGATCAGTGCATGATCAGCCACGTGATCAGTGCATGATCAGTTACGTGATCAGTGCATGATCAGTCACGTGATCAGTACATGATAGCTACGTGATCAGTGCATGATCAGCCACGTGATCAGTGCATGATAGCCACGTGATCAGTGCATGATAGCCACGTGATCAGTGCATGATCAGTCACGTGATAGTGCATGATCAGCCACGTGATCAGTGCATGATAGCCACGTGATCAGTGCATGATAGCACGTGATCAGTGCATGATCAGTCACGTGATCAGTGCATGATAGCTCTGTGATCAGTGCATGATCAGCCACGTGATCAGTGCATGATAGCCACGTGATCAGTGCATGATCAGCCACGTGATCAGTGCATGATCAGTTACGTGATCAGTGCATGATCAGTCACGTGATCAGTGCATGATAGCACGTGATCAGTGCATGATCAGCCACGTGATCAGTGCATGATAGCCACGTGATCAGTGCATGATCAGCCACGTGATCAGTGCATGATCAGTCACGTGATCAGTGTATGATCAGCCACGTGATCAGTGCATGATAGCCACGTGATCAGTGCATGATAGCCACGTGATCAGTGCATGATCAGTCACGTGATCAGTGCATGATCAGCCACGTGATCAGTGCATGATCAGTCACGTGATCAGTGCATGATCATTACGTGATCAGTGCATGATCAGTCACGTGATCAGTGCATGATAGCACGTGATCAGTGCATGATCAGCCACGTGATCAGTGCATGATAGCCACGTGATCAGTGCATGATCAGCCACGTGATCAGTGCATGATCAGTTACGTGATCAGTGCATGATCAGCCACGTGATCAGTGCATGATCAGCCACGTGATCAGTGCATGATAGCCACGTGATCAGTGCATGATCAGCCACGTGATCAGTGCATGATCAGTCACGTGACCAGTACATGGTTGCTACGTGATCGTTGCATGATCAGCCACGTGAGCAGTGCATGATAGCCACGTGATCAGTGCATGATCAGTCACGTGATCAGTACATGATCAGTCACGTGAACAGTGCATGATCATGTACGTGATCTTTGCATGATCTGTCACGTGACCAGTATATGGTAGCTACGTGATCATTCCATGACGAGCCACGTGAGCAGTGCATGATAGCCACGTGATGTGTGCATGATCAGTTACGTGAGCAGAGTATGATCAGCCACGTGATCAGTGCATGAGTGCCACGTGATCAGTGCATGATATGTCACGTGACAGGTGTGTGATCAGCCACGTGAACAGTGCATGTTCAGCCACGTGATCAGTGCATGATAGCCACGTGATCAGTGCATGATCAGTTACGTGAGCAGTGTATGATCAGCCACGTGATCAGTGCATGGTCAGACACGTGAACAGTGTATGATCAGCCACGTGATCAGTGCATGATATCCAAGTGATCAGTGCATGATCATCACGTGATCAGTGTATGATCAGCCACGTGAACAGTGCATGCTCAGTCACGTGATCAGGGCCTGCTGAGCTGCGTGATTCCTGTCTGCTGATCTGCTTGACAATTGCCAGCTATGCTGCACGATTCCTGCCTGTCATCTGCTTGACAATTGCCAGCTGTGCTGCGTAATTCCTGCCTGCTCAGCTGCTTGATTATTGCCAGCTGAGCAGAATGATTCCTCACACCTGAGTTCCATGATTATTGCCTGCTGACTGTTTGATTCGTGCCTACTCAGCTCTTTGTTTATTGCCTCCAGAGGCACATGATCAGTGTATGATAACAAACATGATCAGCGCATGATCAGTCACATGATCAGTGCCATTAAGTCACGTGATCACTACATGATAGTCATGTGATCAGTCCATGCTCAGTCACGGTATCAGTGCATGATCAGCCACGTGATCAGTGCATGATCTGTCACATGATTAGTGTATGATCATCCACGTGATCAGTGCATGGGCAGTCATGTGATCAGTGCATGATATAGACGTGATCAGTGCATGATCAGTCTCGTGATCAGTGCTTGATCGCCACGTGATCAGAGCATGATCAGTCACCTGATGGGTGTATGGTCATTCACGTGACCTGTACATGGTAGCTACATGATCATTGCATGATCAACCATGTGAGTAGTTCATGATAGCCACGTGATCAGTGCATGATCAGTCACGTGATCAGTGCATGATCAGTCATGTGACCAGTACATGGTAGCTGCGTGACCATGGCATGATCAGGCACGTGAGCAGTGCATGATAGCCACGTGATCAGTGCATGATCAGACACGTGATCAGTGCATGATCAGTCACGTGATCAGTGCATGATCAGCCACGTGATCAGTGCATGATCAGGCACGTGATCAGTGCATGATCAGCCACGTGATCAGTGCATGATAGCCACGTGATCAGTGCATGATCAGTCACGTGATCAGTGCATGATCAGTTACGTGATCAGTGCATGATCAGTCACGTGATCAGTGCATGGTAGCTACGTGATCATGCATGATCAGCCACGTGATCAGTGCATGATAGCCACGTGATCAGTGCATGATCAGTCACGTGATCAGTGCATGATCAGTCACGTGATCAGTGCATGATCAGCCACGTGATCAGTGCATGATCAGTCACGTGATCAGTGCATGATCAGCCACGTGATCAGTGCATGATAGCCACGTGATCAGTGCATGATCAGTCACGTGATCAGTGCATGATCAGTCACGTGATCAGTGCATGATCAGCCACGTGATCAGTGCATGATCAGCCACGTGATCAGTGCATGATCAATTACGTGATCAGTGCATGATCAGTCACGTGATCAGTGCATGGTAGCTACGTGATCAGTGCATGATCAGCCACGTGATCAGTGCATGATAGCCACGTGATCAGTGCATGATCAGCCACGTGATCAGTGCATGATCAGTCATGTGATAGTGTGTGATCAGCCACGTGATCAGTGCATGATATCCACGTGATCAGTGCATGATCAGCCACGTGATCAGTGCATGATAGCCACGTGATCAGTGCATGATCAGTCACGTGATCATGTGTGATCAGCCACGTGATCAGTGCATGATCAGCCACGTGATCAGTGCATGATCAATTACGTGATCAGTGCATGATCAGTCACGTGATCAGTACATGGTAGCCACGTGATCAGTGCATGATCAGCCACGTGATCAGTGCATGATAGCCACGTGATCAGTGCATGATAGCCACGTGATCAGTGCATGATCAGTCACGTGATACGTGTGTGATCAGCCACGTGATCAGTGCATGATAGCCACGTGATCAGTGCATGATCAGTTACGTGATCAGTGCATGATCAGTCACGTGACCAGTACATGGTTGCTACGTGATCGTTGCATGATCAGCCACGTGAGCAGTGCATGATAGCCACGTGATCAGTGCATGATCAGTCACGTGATCAGTGCATGATCAGTCACGTGAACAGTGCATGATCATTTACGTGATCAGTGCATGATCAGTCACGTGACCAGTATATGATTGCTACGTGATCATTCCATGACAGCCACGTGAGCAGTGCATGATAGCCACGTGATGTGTGCATGAGTTACGTGAGCAGTGTATGATCAGCCACGTGATCAGTGCATGAGTGCCACGTGATCAGTGCATGATATGTCACGTGACAGTGTGTGATCAGCCACGTGATCAGTGCATGATCAGCCACGTGATCAGTGCATGATAGCCACGTGATCAGTGCATGATCAGTTACGTGAGCAGTGTATGATCAGCCACGTGATCATGGCATGGTCAGACACGTGAACAGTGTATGATCAGCCACGTGATCAGTGCATGATATCCAAGTGATCAGTGCATGATCATCACGTGATCAGTGTATGATCAGCCACGTGAACAGTGCATGCTCAGTCACGTGATCAGGGCCTGCTGAGCTGCGTGATTACTGTCTGCTCATCTGCTTGACAATTGCCAGCTGAGCTGCACGATTCCTGCCTGTCATCTGCTTGACAATTGCCAGCTGTGCTGCGTAATTCCTGCCTGCTCAGCTGCTTGATTATAGCCAGCTGAGCAGCATGATTCCTCACACCTGAGTTCCATGATTATTGCCTGCTGACTGTTTGATTCGTGCCTACTCAGCTCTTTGTTTATTGCCTCCAGAGGCACATGATCAGTGTATGATAGCAAACATGATCAGCGCATGATCAGTCACATGATCAGCGCCATTAAGTCACGTGATCACTACATGATAGTCATGTGATCAGTCCATGCTCAGTCACGGTATCAGTGCATGATCAGCCACGTGATCAGTGCATGATCAGTCAGTGATCAGTGCATGATCAGTCACGTGATCAGTGCATGATCAGCCACGTGATCAGTGCATGATAGCCACGTGATCAGTGCATGATCAGTCACGTGATCAGTGCATGATCAGTCACGTGATCAGTGCATGATCAGTTACGTGATCAGTGCATGATCAGTCACGTGATATGTGATCAGCCACGTGATCAGTGCATGATCAGCCACGTGATCAGTGCATGATAGCCACGTGATCAGTGCATGATCAGTCACGTGATCAGTGCATGATCAGTCACGTGATCATGTGATCACCACGTGATCAGTGCATGATCAGCCACGTGATCAGTGCATGATCAGTCACGTGATCAGTGCATGATCAGCCACGTGATCAGTGCATGATAGCCACGTGATCAGTGCATGATAGCCACGTGATCAGTGCATGATCAGTCACGTGATCAGTGCATGATCAGCCACGTGATCAGTGCATGATCAGTCACGTGATCAGTGCATGATCAGCCACGTGATCAGTGCATGATAGCCACGTGATCAGTGCATGATCAGCCACGTGATCAGTGCATGATCAGTCACGTGATCAGTGCATGATCAGCCACGTGATCAGTGCATGATCAGTCACGTGATCAGTGCATGATCAGACGTGATCAGTGCATGATCAGTCACGTGATCAGTGCATGATAGCCACGTGATCAGTGCATGATCAGTCACGTGATCAGTGCATGATCAGTCACGTGATCAGTGCATGATAGCTACGTGATCAGTGCATGATCAGCCACGTGATCAGTGCATGATAGCCACGTGATCAGTGCATGATCAGTCACGTGATCAGTGCATGATCAGTCACGTGATCAGTGCATGATCAGCCACGTGATCAGTGCATGATCAATTACGTGATCAGTGCATGATCAGTCACGTGATCAGTGCATGGTAGCTGCGTGATCAGTGCATGATCAGCCACGTGAGCAGTGCATGATAGCCACGTGATCAGTGCATGATCAGTCACGTGATACGTGTGTGATCAGCCACGTGATCAGTGCATGATATCCACGTGATCAGTGCATGATAGCCACGTGATCAGTGCATGATAGCCACGTGATCAGTGCATGATCAGTCACGTGATACGTGTGTGATCAGCCACGTGATCAGTGCATGATGAGCCACGTGATCAGTGCATGATCAATTACGTGATCAGTGCATGATCAGTCACGTGACCAGTACATGGTTGCTACGTGATCATTGCATGATCAGCCACGTGATCAGTGCATGATAGCCACGTGATCAGTGCATGATCAGTCACGTGATCAGTGCATGATCAGTCACGTGATCAGTGCATGATCATTTACGTGATCAGTGCATGATCAGTCACGTGACCAGTATATGATAGCTACGTGATCATTGCATGATCAGCCACGTGAGAGTGCATGATAGCCACGTGATCAGTGCATGATCAGTCACGTGATCAGTGTATGATCAGCCACGTGATCAGTGCATGATCAGTCACGTGATCAGTGCATGATCAGTCACGTGATCAGTGCATGATCAGCCACGTGATCAGTGCATGTCAGTCATGTATCAGTGCATGATCAGCCCGTGATCAGTGCATGATCAGTCCCGTGATCAGTGCATGATCAGCCACGTGATCAGTGCATGATAGCCACGTGATCAGTGCATGATCAGCCACGTGATCAGTGCATGATCAGCCACGTGATCAGTGCATGACAGTCACGTGATCAGTGCATGATCAGTCACGTGATCAGTGCATGATAGCCACGTGATCAGTGCATGATCAGTCACGTGATCAGTGTATGATCAGCCACGTGAACAGTGCATGCTCAGTCACGTGATCAGGGCCTGCTGAGCTGCGTGATTACTGTCTGCTCATCTGCTTGACAATTGCCAGCTGAGCTGCACGATTCCTGCCTGTCATCTGCTTGACAATTGCCAGCTGTGCTGCATAATTCCTGCCTGCTCATCTGCTTGATTATTGCCAGCTGAGCAGCATGATTTCTCACAGCTGAGTTCCATGATTATAGCCTGCTGACTGATTCGTGCCTACTCAGCTCTTTGTTCATTGCCTCCAGATGCACATGATCAGTGTATGACACCAAACATGATCAGTGCATGATCAGTCACATGATCAGTGCATGATAAGCCACGTGATCAGTGCATGATCAGTCATGTGATCAGTGCATGATCAGCCACGTGATCAGTGCATGATCAGCCACGTGATCAGTGCATGATAGCCACGTGATCAGTGCATGATCAGCCACGTGATCAGTGCATGATATCCACGTGATCAGTGCATGATCAGTCACGTGATCAGTGCATGATCAGCCACGTGATCAGTGCATGATCAGTCACGTGATCAGTGCATGATCAGCCACGTGATCAGTGCATGATAGCCACGTGATCAGTGCATGATCAGTCACGTGATCAGTGCATGATCAGTCACGTGATCAGTGCATGATCAGCCACGTGATCAGTGCATGATAGCCACGTGATCAGTGCATGATCAGTCACGTGATCAGTGCATGATCAGTCACGTGATCAGTGCATGATCAGCCACGTGATCAGTGCATGATCAATTACGTGATCAGTGCATGATCAGTCACGTGATCAGTGCATGATAGCTACGTGATCAGTGCATGATCAGCCACGTGATCAGTGCATGATAGCCACGTGATCAGTGCATGATCAGTCACGTGATCAGTGCATGATCAGTCACGTGATCAGTGCATGATCAATTACGTGATCAGTGCATGATCAGTCACGTGATCAGTGCATGGAAGCTACGTGATCAGTGCATGATCAGCCACGTGATCAGTGCATGATAGCCACGTGATCAGTGCATGATCAGCCACGTGATCAGTGCATGATCAGCCACGTGATCAGTGCATGATCAGCCACGTGATCAGTGCATGATCAGCCACGTGATCAGTGCATGATACCACGTGATCAGTGCATGATCAGTCACGTGATCAGTGCATGATCAGCCCGTGATCAGTGCATGATAGCCACGTGATCAGTGCATGATAGCCACGTGATCAGTGCATGATCAGTCACGTGATCAGTGCATGATCAGCCACGTGATCAGTGCATGATCAGCCACGTGATCAGTGCATGATAGCCACGTGATCAGTGCATGATCAGTCACGTGATCAGTGCATGATCAGTCACGTGATCAGTGCATGATCAGCCACGTGATCAGTGCATGATCAATTACGTGATCAGTGCATGATCAGTCACGTGATCAGTACATGGTAGCTACGTGATCATTGCATGATCAGCCACGTGATCAGTGCATGATAGCCACGTGATCAGTGCATGATCAGTCACGTGATCAGTGCATGATCAGTCACGTGATCAGTGCATGATCATTCACGTGATCAGTGCATGATCAGTCACGTGATCAGTGCATGATAGCTACGTGATCAGTGCATGATCAGCCACGTGATCAGTGCATGATCAGTGCATGATCAGGCACGTGATCAGTGCATGATCAGCCACGTGATCAGTGCATGATAGCCACGTGATCAGTGCATGATCAGTCACGTGATCAGTGCATGATCAGTCACGTGATCAGTGCATGATCAGCACGTGATCAGTGCATGATCAGTCATGTGTCAGTGCATGATAGCCCGTGATCAGTGCATGATCAGTCACGTGATCAGTGCATGATCAGCCACGTGATCAGTGCATGATAGCCACGTGATCAGTGCATGATCAGTCACGTGATCAGTGCATGATCAGCCACGTGATCAGTGCATGATAGCCACGTGATCAGTGCATGACAGCCACGTGATCAGTGCATGATCAGTCACGTGATCAGTGCATGATAGCCACGTGATCAGTGCATGATCAGTCACGTGATCAGTGTGTGATCAGCCACGTGAACAGTGCATGCTCAGTCACGTGATCAGGGCCTGCTGAGCTGCGTGATTACTGTCTGCTCATCTGCTTGACAATTGCCAGCTGAGCTGCACGATTCCTGCCTGTCATCTGCTTGACAATTGCCAGCTGTGCTGCATAATTCCTGCCTGCTCATCTGCTTGATTATTGCCAGCTGAGCAGCATGATTTCTCAGAGCTGAGTTCCATGATTATTGCCTGACTGATTCGTGCCTACTCAGCTCTTTGTTCATTGCCTCCAGAGGCACATGATCAGTGTATGACAGCAAACATGATCAGCACATGATCAGTCACATGATCAGTGCATGATAAGCCACGTGATCAGTGCATGATCAATTACGTGATCAGTGCATGATCAGTCACGTGATCAGTACATGGTAGCTGCGTGATCAGTGCATGATCAGCCACGTGATCAGTGCATGATAGCCACGTGATCAGTGCATGATCAGCCACGTGATCAGTGCATGATCAGTCACGTGATCAGTGCATGGTAGCTACGTGATCAGTGCATGATCAGCCACGTGATCAGTGCATGATAGCCACGTGATCAGTGCATGATCAGTCACGTGATCAGTGTGTGATCAGCCACGTGATCAGTGCATGATATCAGTGCATGATAGCCACGTGATCAGTGCATGATCAGTCACGTGATCAGTGCATGATCAGTCACGTGATCAGTGCATGATCAGCCACGTGATCAGTGCATGATCAGCCACGTGATCAGTGCATGATCAGTCACGTGATCAGTGCATGATCAGCCACGTGATCAGTGCATGATCAGTCACGTGATCAGTGCATGGTAGCTACGTGATCAGTGCATGATCAGCCACGTGATCAGTGCATGATAGCCACGTGATCAGTGCATGATCAGTCACGTGATCAGTGTGTGATCAGCCACGTGATCAGTGCATGATATCAGTGCATGATCAGCCACGTGATCAGTGCATGATCAGTCACGTGATCAGTGCATGATCAGCCACGTGATCAGTGCATGATCAGCCACGTGATCAGTGCATGATCAGTCACGTGATCAGTGCATGATCAGCCACGTGATCAGTGCATGATCAGTCACGTGACCAGTACATGATAGCCACGTGATCAGTGCATGATCAGCCACGTGATCAGTGCATGATAGCCACGTGATCAGTGCATGATCAGTCACGTGATACATGTGTGATCAGCCACGTGATCAGTGCATGATAGCCACGTGATCAGTGCATGATAGCCACGTGATCAGTGCATGATCAGTCACGTGATCAGTGCATGATAGCCACGTGATCAGTGCATGATCAGCCACGTGATCAGTGCATGATCAGTCACGTGATAGTGCATGATCAGCCACGTGATCAGTGCATGATATCCACGTGATCAGTGCATGATAGCCACGTGATCAGTGCATGATCAGTCACGTGATCAGTGCATGATCAGTCACGTGATCAGTGCATGATCAGCCACGTGATCAGTGCATGATCAGCCACGTGATCAGTGCATGATCAGTCACGTGACCAGTACATGGTTGCTACGTGATCAGTGCATGATCAGCCACGTGAGCAGTGCATGATAGCCACGTGATCAGTGCATGATCAGTCACGTGATCAGTGCATGATCAGTCACGTGATCAGTGCATGATCATTTACGTGATCAGTGCATGATCAGTCACGTGACCAGTATATGGTAGCTACGTGATCATTCCATGACGAGCCACGTGAGCAGTGCATGATAGCCACGTGATGTGTGCATGATGAGTTACGTGATCAGTGTATGATCAGCCACGTGATCAGTGCATGAGTGCCACGTGATCAGTGCATGATATGTCACGTGACAGTGTGTGATCAGCCACGTGATCAGTGCATGATCAGCCACGTGATCAGTGCATGATAGCCACGTGATCAGTGCATGATCAGACACGTGATCAGTGTATGATCAGCCACGTGATCAGTGCATGATATCCAAGTGATCAGTGCATGATCAGTCACGTGATCAGTGTATGATCAGCCACGTGAACAGTGCATGCTCAGTCACGTGATCAGGGCCTGCTGAGCTGCGTGATTACTGTCTGCTCATCTGCTTGACAATTGCCAGCTGTGCTGCATAATTCCTGCCTGCTCAGCTGCTTGATTATTGCCAGCTGAGCAGCATGATTCCTCACAGCTGAGTTCCATGATTATTGCCTGCTGACTGTTTGATTCGTGCCTACTCAGCTCTTTGTTTATTGCCTCCAGAGGCACATGATCAGTGTATGATAGCAAACATGATCAGCGAATGATCAGTCACATGATCAGCGCCATTAAGTCACGTGATCACTACATGATAGTCATGTGATCAGTCCATGCTCAGTCACGGTATCAGTGCATGATCAGCCACGTGATCAGTGCATGATCAGCCACGTGATCAGTGCATGATCAGTCACATGATCAGTGTATGATCATCCACGTGATCAGTGCATGGGCAGTCATGTGATCAGTGCATGATATAGACGTGATCAGTGCATGATCAGTCGTGATCAGTGCATGATAGCCACGTGATCAGTGCATGATCAGTCACCTGATCAGTGTATGATCATTCACGTGACCTGTACATGGTAGCTACGTGATCATTGCATGATCAGCCACGTGATCAGTGCATGATAGCCACGTGATCAGTGCATGATCAGTCACGTGATCAGTGCATGATCAGTCACGTGATCAGTGCATGATCAGCCACGTGATCAGTGCATGATCAGCCACGTGATCAGTGCATGATCAGCCACGTGATCAGTGCATGATAGCCACGTGATCAGTGCATGATCAGCCACGTGATCAGTGCATGATCAGCCACGTGATCAGTGCATGATCAATCACGTGATCAGTGCATGATCAGTCACGTGATCAGTGCATGGTAGCTACGTGATCAGTGCATGATCAGCCACGTGATCAGTGCATGATAGCCACGTGATCAGTGCATGATCAGCCACGTGATCAGTGCATGATCAGTCACGTGATCAGTGCATGATCAGTCACGTGATCAGTGCATGATCAGCCACGTGATCAGTGCATGATCATTACGTGATCAGTGCATGATCAGTCACGTGATCAGTGCATGGTAGCTGCGTGATCAGTGCATGATCAGCCACGTGATCAGTGCATGATAGCCACGTGATCAGTGCATGATCAGTCACGTGATACGTGTGTGATCAGCCACGTGATCAGTGCATGATATCCACTTGATCATTGCATGATAGCCACGTGATCAGTGCATGATAGCCACGTGATCAGTGCATGATCAGTCACGTGATACGTGTGTGATCAGCCACGTGATCAGTGCATGATGAGCCACGTGATCAGTGCATGATCAATTACGTGATCAGTGCATGATCAGTCACGTGACCAGTTCATGGTTGCTACGTGATCATTGCATGATCAGCCACGTGAGCAGTGCATGATAGCCACGTGATCAGTGCATGATCAGTCACGTGATCAGTGCATGATCAGTCACGTGATCAGTGCATGATCATTTACGTGATCAGTGCATGATCAGTCACGTGACCAGTATATGATAGCTACGTGATCATTGCATGATCAGCCACGTGAGAGTGCATGATAGCCACGTGATCAGTGCATGATCAGTCACGTGATCAGTGTATGATCAGCCACGTGATCAGTGCATGATCAGTCACGTGATCAGTGCATGATCAGTCACGTGATCAGTGCATGATCAGCCACGTGATCAGTGCATGTCAGTCATGTATCAGTGCATGACAGCCACGTGATCAGTGCATGATCAGTCCCGTGATCAGTGCATGATCAGCCACGTGATCAGTGCATGATAGCCACGTGATCAGTGCATGATCAGCCACGTGATCAGTGCATGATCAGCCACGTGATCAGTGCATGACAGCCACGTGATCAGTGCATGATCAGTCACGTGATCAGTGCATGATAGCCACGTGATCAGTGCATGATCAGTCACGTGATCAGTGTATGATCAGCCACGTGATCAGTGCATGCTCAGTCACGTGATCAGGGCCTGCTGAGCTGCGTGATTACTGTCTGCTCATCTGCTTGACAATTGCCAGCTGAGCTGCACGATTCCTGCCTGTCATCTGCTTGACAATTGCCAGCTGTGCTGCATAATTCCTGCCTGCTCATCTGCTTGATTATTGCCAGCTGAGCAGCATGATTCTCAGAGCTGAGTTCCATGATTATAGCCTGCTGACTGATTCGTGCCTACTCAGCTCTTTGTTCATTGCCTCCAGATGCACATGATCAGTGTATGACACCAAACATGATCAGCGCATGATCAGTCACATGATCAGTGCATGATAAGCCACGTGATCAGTGCATGATCAGTCATGTGATCAGTGCATGGTAGCTGCGTGATCAGTGCATGATCAGCCACGTGATCAGTGCATGATAGCCACGTGATCAGTGCATGATCAGCCACGTGATCAGTGCATGATAGCCACGTGATCAGTGCATGATCAATTACGTGATCAGTGCATGATCAGTCACGTGATCAGTGCATGGTAGCTACGTGATCATTGCATGATCAGCCACGTGATCAGTGCATGATAGCCACGTGATCAGTGCATGATCAGTCACGTGATCAGTGCATGATCAGTCACGTGATCAGTGCATGATCAGCCACGTGATCAGTGCATGATCAGTCACGTGACCAGTGCATGGTAGCCACGTGATCAGTGCATGATCAGTCACGTGATCAGTGCATGATCAGTGCATGATCAGGCACGTGATCAGTGCATGATCAGCCACGTGATCAGTGCATGATCAGCCACGTGATCAGTGCATGATCAGTCACGTGATCAGTGCATGATCAGTCACGTGATCAGTGCATGATCAGCACGTGATCAGTGCATGTGGAGTCATGTAGTCAATGCATGATAGCGCCGCAATCAGTGCACGATCAGTCCTGTGATGAGTGTATGATCAGCCAAGTGACCAGTGCAAGATAGCTACGTGATCAGTGCATGATCAGTCACATGATCTGTGCATGATCAGCCACGTCATCAGTGCATGATAGCCACGTGAGCAGTGCATACAATTACGTGATCAGTGCATGCGCAATCACGTGATCTGTGCATGAGAGCCACGTGATCAGTGCATGATCATTCACGTGATAGTTGTGTGATCAGCGAAGTGAACAGTGCATGCTCAGTCACGTGATCAGGGCCTGCTGAGCTTCGTGATTACTGTCTGCTCATCTGCTTGACAATTGCCAGCTGAGCTGTACGATTCCTGCCTGTCAGCTCCTTCACAATGGCCACCTGTGCTGCATAATTCCTGCCTGCTCATCTACTTGATTATTGCCAGCTGAGCAGCATGATTTCTCAGAGCTGAGTTCCATGATTATTGCCTACTGATTCCTGCCTACTCAGCTCTTTGTTCATTGCCTCCAGAGGCACATGATCAGTGTATGACAGCAAACATGATCAGCACATGATGAATCAGATAATCAATGCATGATAAGCCAGGTGATCAGTGCATGATCAATTACGTGATCAGTGCATGATCAGTCATGTGACCAGTACATGGTAGCTGCGTGATCATTGCATGATCAGCCACGTGAGCAGTGCATGATAGACACGTGATCAGTGCATGATCAGCCACGTGATCAGTGCATGATAAGTCACGTGATCAGTGCATGATCAGCCACGTGATCAGTGCATGATCAGTCATGTGACCAGTACATGGTAGCTACGTGATCATTGCATGATCAGCCACGTGATCTGTGCATGATAGCCACGTGATCAGTGCATGATCAGTCACATGATACGTGTGTGATCAGCCACGTGACCAGTGCATGATATCAGTGCATGATAGCCACATGATCAGTGCATGATCAGTCACGTGATCAGCGCATGATCAGTCACGTGATCAGTGCATGATCAACCACGTAATCAGTGCATGATCAGCCACGTGATAAGTGCATGATCAGTCACGTGATCAGTGCATGATCAGCCACGTGATCAGTGCATGATCACTCACGTGACCAGTACATGGTAGCTATGTGATCATTGCATGATCAGCCACGTGATCTGTGCATGATAGCCACGTGATCAGTGCATGATCAGTCACGTGATACCTGTGTGATCAGCCACGTGACCAGTGCATGATATCAGTGCATGATCAGCCACGTGATCAGTGCATGATCAGTCACGTGATCAGTGCATGATCAGCCACGTGATCAGTGCATGATCAGTCACGTGACCAGTACATGGTAGCTACGTGATCATTGCATGATCAGCCACGTAATCTGTGCATGATAGCCACGTGATCAGTGCATGATCAGTCACGTGATACATGTGTGATCAGCCACGTGATCAGTGCATGATATCCACGTGATCAGTGCATGATAGCCACGTGATCAGTGCATGATCAGTCACGTGACCAGTGCATGGTAGCTACGTGATCATTGCATGATCAGCCACGTGATCTGTGCATGATCAGTCACGTGATACGTGTGTGATCACCCACGTGATCAGTGCATGATATCCACGTGATCAGTACATAATAGCTACGTAATCAGTTCATGATTAGTCACCTGATCTGTGCATGACGAGGCAGGTGATCAGTGTATGATCAGCGAGGTGAACAGTGCATGATAGCCACGTGATCAGTGCATGATCAGTCACGAGACCAGTACATGGTTGCTACGTGATCATTGCATGATCAGCCACGTGAGCAGAGCATGATAGCCACGTGATCAGTGCATTATCAGTCACGTGATCAGTACATGATCAGACACGTGAACAGTGCATGATCATTTACGTGATCTGTGCATGATCAGTCACGTGACCAGTATATGGTAGCTTGGTGATCATTCCATGACGAACCACGTGAGCAGTGCATGATAGCCACGTGATGTGTGCATGATGAGTTACGTGAGCAGAGTATGATCAGCCACGTGATCAGTGCATGAGTGCCACGTGATCAGTGCATGATATGTCACGTGACAGGTTTGTGATCAGCCACGTGAACAGTGCATGTTCAGCCACGTGATCAGTGCATGATACCCACGTGATCAGTGCATGGTCAGACACGTGAACAGTGTATGATCAGCCACGTGATCAGTGCATGATATCCAAGTGATCAGTGCATGATCAATCACGTGATCAGTGTATGATCAGCCACGTGAACAGTGCATGCTCAGTCACGTGATCAGGGCCTGCTGAGCTGCGTGATTACTGTCTGCTCATCTGCTTGACAATTGCCAGCTGTGCTGCATAATTCCTGCCTGCTCAGCTGCTTGATTATTGCCAGCTGAGCAGTATGATTCCTCACAGGTGAGTTCCATGATTATTGCCTGCTGACTGTTTGATTCGTGCCTACTCAGCTCTTTGTTTATTGCCTCCAGAGGCACATGATCAGTGTATGATAGCAAACATGATCAGCGCATGATCAGTCACATGATCAGCGCCATTAAGTCACGTGATCACTACATGATAGTCATGTGATCAGTCCATGCTCAGTCACGATATCAGTGCCTGCTCAGCCACGTGATCACTGACGGCACAGTCACGTGATCAGCGCCTCTCAGTCACATAATCACCGTATGATAAACACGTGATCAGTGAACGACCAGCCACGTGATCACTGCATGCGCGGTCAGGTGGTCAGTTCCTGATCAGCCACCTGATCAGTGCGTGCACAGTCCCCTGATCAGCGCCTGTCAGTCACTGATCACTGCCTGATAAACACGTGATCAGTGCCTGAACAGCCACGTCATCAGTGCATTCGCAGTCACGTGATCAGTGCATGATAGCCAGGTGATCAGTGCGTGCACAGTCCCATGATCAGCGCCTGTCAGTCACTGATCATTGCCTGATAAAAACGTGATCAGTGCATGATGAGCCATGTGATCAGTGCCCGATCAGCCACGTCATCAGTGCATGCGCAGTCACGTCATCAGTGCATGATCAGTCACGTGACCAGTACATGGTATCTACGTGATCATTGCCTGATCAGCCACGTGAGCAGTGCATGATAGCCACGTGGTCAGTGCATGATGAACCATGTGATCAGGGCATGATCAGTCACGTGATCAGTGCATGGTCAGGCACGTGATCAGTGCATGATCATCCACGTGATCAGTGCATGTGGAGTCATGTAGTCAATGCATGATAGCGCCATGATCAGTGCACGATCAGTCCCGTGATGAGTGTATGATCAGCCAAGTGATCAGTTCAAAATACCTACGTGATCAGTGCATGATCAGTCACGTGATCATTGCATGATCAGTCACGTGATAGGTGTGTGATCAGCCACGTGATCAGTGCATGATATCCACGGGATCAGTGCAGGATAGCCACGTGATCAATTCATGATTAGTCACGTGATCTGTACGTCATCAGTCATTTGACTAGTACATAGTAGCTGCGTGAACATTGCATGATCAGCCAAGTGAGCAGTGCATGATAGCCATGTGATCAGTGCATGATTAGTAACGTGATCAGTGTATGATCATCCACGTGATCAGTGCATGATGAGCCACGTGATCAGTGCATGATTAGCCACGTTATCAGTGCGTGATGAGCCACGTGATCAGTGGAGGGTCAATTACATGATCATTGCATGATCAGTCACGTGACCAGTACATGGTAGCTACGTGATCATTGCATGATCAGCCACGTGATCAGTGCATGATAGTCACGTAATCAGTGCATGATCAGTCACGTGATCAGTGCATGATCAGCCATGTGATCAGTGCATGACCCGGCACGTGATCAGTGTATGTCCAGCCAAGTGATCAGTGCATGATAGCCACACCATCAGTGCATGGTCAGTCACGTGATCAGTGCATGATCAGTCACGTGATCAGTGTATGATCAGCCACGTGGTCAGTGCATGATCAGCCACATGATCAGTGCCTGATCAATTACGTGATCAGTGCATGATCAGTCACGTGACCAGTACATGGTAGGTACGTGATCATTGCCTGATCAGCCACGTGATCAGTGCATGATAGCCACGTGATCAGTGCATGATCAGACATGTGATCAGTGCATGATCAGTCACGTGATCAGTGCATGGTCAGTCACGTGATCAGTGCATGTTCATCCACGTGATCAGTGCATGTGAGTCATGTAGTCAATGCATGATAGCGCCGTGATCAGTGCACGATCAGTCCCGTGATGAGTGTATGATCAGCCAAGTGATCAGTGCAAGATAGCTACGTGATCAGTGCATGATCATACACGTGATCAGTGCATGTGAGTCATGTAGTCAATGCATGATAGCGCCATGATCAGTGCACGATCAGTCCCGTGATGAGTGTATGATCAGCCAAGTGATCAGTTCAAAATACCTACGTGATCAGTGCATGATCAGTCACGTGATCATTGCATGATCAGTCACGTGATAGGTGTGTGATCAGCCACGTGATCAGTGCATGATATCAACGGGATCAGTGCAGGATAGCCACGTGATCAATTCATGATTAGTCACGTGATCAGTGTATGATCATCCACGTGATCAGTGCATGATGAGCCACGTGATCAGTGCATGATTAGCCACGTGATCAGTGCGTGATGAGCCACGTGATCAGTGCAGGGTCAATTACATGATCATTGCATGATCAGTCACGTGACCAGTACATGGTAGCTACGTGATCATTGCATGATCAGCCACGTGATCAGTGCATGATAGTCACGTAATCAGTGCATGATCAGTCACGTGATCAGTGCATGATCAGCCATGTGATCAGTGCATGACCAGGCACGTGATCAGTGTATGTCCAGCCAAGTGATCAGTGCATGATAGCCACACCATCAGTGCATGGTCAGTCACGTGATCAGTGCATGATCAGCCACATGATCAGTGCATGATCAATTACGTGATCAGTGCATGATCAGTCACGTGACCAGTACATGGTAGGTACCTGATCATTGCCTGATCAGCCACGTGAGCAGTGCATGATAGCCACGTGATCAGTGCATGATCAGACATGTGATCAGTGCATGATCAGTCACGTGATCAGTGCATGGTCAGTCACGTGATCAGTGCATGTTCATCCACGTGATCAGTGCATGTGGAGTCATGTAGTCAATGCATGATAGCGCCGTGATCAGTGCATGATCAGTCCCGTGATGAGTGTATGATCAGCCAAGTGATCAGTGCAAGATAGCTACGTGATCAGTGCATGATCATTCACATGATCAGTGCATGATCAGTCACGTGATAGGTGTGTGATCAGCCACGTGAACAGTGCATGCTCAGTCACGTGATCAGGGCCTGCTGAGCTGCGTGATTACTGTCTGCTCATCTGCTTGACAATTTCCAGCTGAGCTGCACGATTCCTGCCTGTCATCTCCTTGACAATTACCACCTGTGCTGCGTAATTCCTGCCTGCTCATCTACTTGATTATTGCCAGCTGAGAAGCATGATTTCTCAGAAGTGAGTTCCATGATTATAGCCTGCTGACTGATTCCTGCCTACTCAGCTCTATGTTCATTGCCTCCAGAGGCACATGATCAGTGTGTGACACCAAAAATGATCAGCACATGATCAGTCACATAATCAATGCATGATAAGCCAGGTGATCAGTGCATTATCAATTACGTGATCAGTGCATGATCAGTCATGTGACCAGTACATGGTAGCTACGTGATCATTGCATGATCAGCCACGTGAGCAGTGCATGATAGCCACGTGATCAGTGCATGATCAGCCACGTGATCAGTGCATAATCAGTCACGTGATCAGGGCCTGCTGAGCTGCGTGATTACTGTCTGCTCATCTGCTTGACAATTTCCAGCTGAGCTGCACGATTCCTGCCTGTCATCTCCTTGACAATTACCACCTGTGCTGCATAATTCCTGCCTGCTCATCTACTTGATTATTGCCAGCTGAGCAGCATGATTTCTCAGAAGTGAGTTCCATGATTATAGCCTGCTGACTGATTCCTGCATACTCAGCTCTATGTTCATTGCCTCCAGAGGCACATGATCAGTGTGTGACACCAAACATGATCAGCACATGATCAGTCACATAATCAATGCATGATAAGCCAGGTGATCAGTGCATGATAAATTACGTGATCAGTGCATGATCAGTCACGTGACCAGTACATGGTAGCTACGTGATCATTGCATGATCAGCCACGTGAGCAATGCATGATAGCCACGTGATAAGTGCATGATCAGCCACGTGATCAGTGCATAATCAGTCACGTGATCAGTGCATGGTCAGTCACGTGATCAGTGCATGATCATCCACGTTGTCAGTGCTTGTGGAGTCATGTAGTCAATGCATGATATTGCCGTAATCAGTGCACGATCAGTCCCGTGATGAGTGTATGATCAGCCACGTGATCAGTGCAAGATAGCTACGTGATCAGTGCATGATCAGTCACATGATCAGTGCATGATCAGCCACGTCATCAGTGCATGATAGCCACGTGAGCAGTGCATACAATTACGTGATTAGTGCATGCGCAATCACCTGATCAGTGCATGAGAGCCACGTGATCAGTGCATGTTCAGTCACGTGATCTGGACTTGATCAGCCACGTGATCAGTGCGTGCACAGTCCCATGATCAGCGCCTGTCAGCCACTGATCATTGCCTGATAAACACGTGATCAGTGCATGATGAGCCATGTGATCAGTGCCTGATCAGCCACGTCATCAGTGCATGCGCAGTCACGTCATCAGTGCATGATAGCCACGTGATCAGTGCATGCTCAGTCACGTGATCTGGACTTGATCAGCCACGTGATCAGTGCCTGCAGAGTCACGTGATCAGGGCCTGCTGAGCTGCGTGATTCCTGCCGGCTCATATGCGTGACAATTGCCAGCTGAGCTGCGTGATTCCTGCCTGGTCACGTGCTTGATTATTGCCAGTTGAGCAGCATGATTCGTCACTGCTGAGCTCCATGCTTATTGCCTGCTGATTGCGTGGTTCGTGTCTGCTCAGCTCTTTGAGTATTGCCTCCTGAGGTCCCTGTTCGGTCGCCACCTGCCGGGGACCAGCCCCAACTGATCCAGGGTATTCGAAGGAGAGATGGCCTAGGCGACTATTTATATGCTAATCAGAGATGTCAAGAATAATAGTATGAGGAGAGCTCAGTAGGAAAATTCGGTGGAGAAAAGAGACTGAGGAGCTTGGTTTACGCGGAAGACCAATCAAACTTCAAGACAAGAAGTTTGCACCACTTACGTAGGCCGCAGGCGCCCTCTCGAATAGCGAAAGGTGCCTCACCCTAGACACCTTCTCGAGTGGGTCTTAGCAGCCCAGGCATAATTAGTAAGCGTGGTGGGTTCCGTGCTCCAGATGGAGACTCAGCTGGAAGTTAAAGGGAAGAATGACAAGGAACTTTAGGAATTGGAGCTGTAAGTTACCTCTTTGACAGAGAGAGCGAGATGGTGGTGGGGGACAGCCCCCAGTGAAATCAGAGGTGAGAGCACAAAGCAATACAGTAGGCAGACTCCAGTTTTTTTGGGGGGTAGATGCTCGAGAATATCCGGGTGGACTCCTGAGGCTCGATCCCGCATTTGCGTATGCCGAGCCTCCTTCCTCATGAACTTTGTTCAGAGTTGAATGCCTCCCCGGCTTCCGGCACATGATCAGTGCATGCTCAGTCACGATATCAGTGCCTGCTCAGCCACGTGATCACTGACGGCACAGTCACGTGATCAGCGCCTCTCAGTCACGTGATCACAGGATGATAAACACGTGTTCAGTGAACGACCAGCCAGGTGATCAATGCATGCACAGTCAGGTGGTCAGTTCCTGATCAGCCACCTGATCAGTGCGTGCACAGTCCCCTGATCAGCGCCTGTCAGTCACTGATCACTGCCTGATAAACCCGTGATCAGTGCCCGAACAGCCACGTCATCAGTGCATGCGCAGTCACGTCATCAGTGCATGATAGCCACGTGATCAGTGCGTGCACAGTCCCATGATCAGCGCCTCTCAGTCACTGATCATTGCCTGATAAACACGTGATCAGTGCATGATGAGCCATGTGATCAGTGCCCGATCAGCCACGTCATCAGTGCATGCGCAGTCACGTCATCAGTGCATGATAGCCACGTGATGAGTGCATGCTCAGTCACGTGATCTGGACTTGATCAGCCACGTGATCAGTGCCTGCAGAGTCACGTGATCAGGGCCTGCTGAGCTGCGTGGTTCCTGCCGGCTCATCTGCATGACAATTCCCAGCTGAGCTGCGTGATTCCTGTCGGCTCATCTGCTTGACAATTGCCAGCTGAGCTGCGTGATTCCTGCCTGGTCACGTGCTTGATTATTGCCAGTTGAGCAGCATGATTCGTCACTGCTGAGCTCCATGCTTATTGCCTGCTGATTGCGTGGTTCGTGTCTGCTCAGCTCTTTGAGTATTGCCTCCTGATGTCCCTGTTCGGTCGCCACCTGCCAGGGACCAGCCCCAACTGATCCAGGGTATTCGAAGGAGAGATGGCCTAGGCGACTATTTATATGCTAATCAGAGATGTCAAGAATAATAGTATGAGGAGAGCTCAGTAGGAAAATTCGGTGGAGAAAAGAGACTGAGGAGCTTGGTTTACGCGGAAGACCAATCAAACTTCAAGACAAGAAGTTTGCACCACTTACGTAGGCCGCAGGTGCCCTCTCGAATAGCGATAGGTGCCTCACCCTAGACACCTTCTCGAGTGGGTCTTAGCAGCCCAGGCATAATTAGTAAGAGTGGTGGGTTCCGCGCTCCAGATGTAGACTCAGCTGGAAGTTAAAGGGAAGAATGACAAGGAACTTTATGAATTGGAACTGTAAGTTAACTCTTTGACAGAGAGAGCGAAATGGTGCTGGGGGACAGCCCCCAGTGAAATCAGAGGTGAGAGCACAAAGCAATACAGTAGGCAGACTCTGGTTTTTTTGGGGGGGAGATGCTCGAGAATATCCGGGTGGACTCCTGAGGCTCGATCCCGCATTTGCGTATGCCGAGCCTCCTTCCTCATGACCTTTGTCCAGAGTGGAATGCCTCCCGGCTCCCGGCACATGATCAGTGCATGCTCAGTCACGATAGCAGTGCCTGCTCAGCCACGTGATCACTGACGGCACAGTCACGTGATCAGCGCCTCTCAGTCACGTAATCACCATATGATAAACACGTGTTCAGTGAACGACCAGCCACGTGATCACTGCATGCACAGTCAGGTGGTCAGTTCCTGATCAGCCACCTGATCAGTGCGTGCACAGTCCCCTGATCAGCGCCTGTCAGTCACTGATCACTGCCTGATAAACCCGTGATCAGTGCCCGAACAGCCACGTCATCAGTGCATGCGCAGTCACGTGATCAGTGCATGATAGCCACGTGATCAGTGCGTGCACAGTCCCATGATCAGCGCCTGTCAGTCACTGATCATTGCCTGAGAAACACGTGATCAGTGCATGATGAGCCATGTGATCAGTGCCCGATCAGCCACGTCATCAGTGCATGCGCAGTCACGTCATCAGTGCATGATAGCCACGTGATCAGTGCCTGCTCAGTCACGTGATCTGGACTTGATCAGCCACGTGATCAGTGCCTGCAGAGTCACGTGATCAGGGCCTGCTGAGCTGCGTGATTCCTGTCGGCTCATCTGCTTGACAATTGCCAGCTGAGCTGCGTGATTCCTGCCTGGTCACGTGCTTGATTATTGCCAGTTGAGCAGCATGATTCGTCACTGCTGAGCTCCATGCTTATTGCCTGCTGATTGCGTGGTTCGTGTCTGCTCAGCTCTTTGAGTATTGCCTCCTGAGGTCCCTGTTCGGTCGCCACCTGCCGGGGACCAGCCCCAACTGATCCAGGGTATTCGAAGGAGAGATGGCCTAGGCGACTATTTATATGCTAATCAGAGATGTCAAGAATAATAGTATGAGGAGAGCTCAGTAGGAAAATTCGGTGGAGAAAAGAGACTGAGGAGCTTGGTTTACGCGGAAGACCAATCAAACTTCAAGACAAGAAGTTTGCACCACTTACGTAGGCCGCAGGCGCCCTCTCGAATGGCGAAAGGTGCCTCAGCCTAGACACCTTCTCGAGTGGGTCTTAGCAGCCCAGGCATAATTAGGAAGCGTGGTGGGTTCCGCGCTCCAGATGGAGACTCAGCTGGAAGTTAAAGGGAAGAATGACAAGGAACTTTATGAATTGGAGCTGTAATTTAACTCTTTGACAGAGAGAGCGAGATGGTGGTGGGGGACAGCCCCCAGTGAAATCAGAGGTGAGAGCACAAAGCAATACAGTAGGCAGACTCCAGTTTTTTTGGGGGGTAGATGCTCGAGAATATCCGGGTGGACTCCTGAGGCTCGATCCCGCATTTGCGTATGCCGAGCCTCCTTCCTCATGACCTTTGTCCAGAGTGGAATGCCTCCCCGGCTCCCGGCACATGATCAGTGCATGCTCAGTCACGATATCAGTGCCTGCTCAGCCACGTGATCACTGACGGCACAGTCACGTGATCAGCGCCTCTCAGTCACGTGATCACAGGATGATAAACACGTGTGCAGTGAACGACCAGCCAGGTGATCAATGCATGCACAGTCAGGTGGTCAGTTCCTGATCAGCCACCTGATCAGTGCGTGCACAGTCCCCTGATCAGCGCCTGTCAGTCACTGATCACTGCCTGATAAACACGTGATCAGTGCCCGAACAGCCACGTCATCAGTGCATGCGCAGTCACGTCATCAGTGCATGATAGCCACGTGATCAGTGCGTGCACAGTCCCATGATCAGCGCTTCTCAGTCACTGATCATTGCCTGATAAACACGTGATAAGTGCATGATGAGCCATGTGATCAGTGCCCGATCAGCCACGTCATCAGTGCATGCGCAGTCACGTCATCAGTGCATGATAGCCACGTGATGAGTGCATGCTCAGTCACGTGATCTGGACTTGATCAGCCACGTGATCAGTGCCTGCAGAGCCACGTGATCAGGGCCTGCTGAGCTGCGTGGTTCCTGCCGGCTCATCTGCATGACAATTGCCAGCTGAGCTGCGTGATTCCTGTCGGCTCATCTGCTTGACAATTGCCAGCTGAGCTGCGTGATTCCTGCCTGGTCACGTGCTTGATTATTGCCAGTTGAGCAGCATGATTCGTCACAGCTGAGCTCCATGCTTATTGCCTGCTGATTGCGTGGTTCGTGTCTGCTCAGCTCTTTGAGTATTGCCTCCTGAGGTCCCTGTTCGGTCGCCACCTGCCGGGGACCAGCCCCAACTGATCCAGGGTATTCGAAGGAGAGATGGCCTAGGCGACTATTTATATGCTAATCAGAGATGTCAAGAATAATAGTATGAGGAGAGCTCAGTAGGAAAATTCGGTGGAGAAAAGAGACTGAGGAGCTTGGTTTACGCGGAAGACCAATCAAACTTCAAGACAAGAAGTTTGCACCACTTACGTAGGCCGCAGGCGCCCTCTCGAATGGCGAAAGGTGCCTCAGCCTAGACACCTTCTCGAGTGGGTCTTAGCAGCCCAGGCATAATTAGGAAGCGTGGTGGGTTCCGCGCTCCAGATGGAGACTCAGCTGGAAGTTAAAGGGAAGAATGACAAGGAACTTTATGAATTGGAGCTGTAAGTTACCTCCTTGACAGAGAGAGCGAGATGGTGGTGGGGGACAGCCCCCAGTGAAATCAGAGGTGAGAGCACAAAGCAATACAGTAGGCAGACTCCGGTTTTTTTGGGGGGGAGATGCTCGAGAATATCCGGGTGGACTCCTGAGGCTCGATCCCGCATTTGCGTATGCCGAGCCTCCTTCCTCATGACCTTTGTCCAGAGTGGAATGCCTCCCCGGCTCCCGGCACATGATCAGTGCATGCTCAGTCACGATAGCAGTGCCTGCTCAGCCACGTGATCACTGACGGCACAGTCACGTGATCAGCGCCTCTCAGTCACGTGATCACCGTATGATAAACACGTGATCAGTGAACGACCAGCCAGGTGATCACTGCATGCGCGTCAGGTGGTCAGTTCCTGATCAGCCACCTGATCAGTGCCTGCAGAGTCCCCTGATCAGCGCCTGTCAGTCACTGATCACTGCCTGATAAACCCGTGATCAGTGCCCGAACAGCCACGTCATCAGTGCAAGCGCAGTCACGTGATCAGTGCATGATAGCCACGTGATCAGTGCGTGCACAGTCCCATGATCAGCGCCTGTCAGTCACTGATCATTGCCTGAGAAACACGTGATCAGTGCATGATGAGCCATGTGATCAGTGCCCGATGAGCCACGTCATCAGTGCATGCGCAGTCACGTCAACAGTGCATGATAGCCACGTGATCAGTGCCTGCTCAGTCACGTGATCTGGACTTGATCAGCCACGTGATCAGTGCCTGCAGAGTCACGTGATCAGGGCCTGCTGAGCTGCGTGATTCCTGCCGGCTCATCTGCATGACAATTGCCATCTGAGCTGCGTGATTCCTGTCGGCTCATCTGCTTGACAATTGCCAGCTGAGCTGCGTGATTCCTGCCTGGTCACGTGCTTGATTATTGCCAGTTGAGCAGCATGATTCGTCACTGCTGAGCTCCATGCTTATTGCCTGCTGATTGCGTGGTTCGTGTCTGCTCAGCTCTTTGAGTATTGCCTCCTGAGGTCCCTGTTCGGTCGCCACCTGCCGGGGACCAGCCCCAACTGATCCAGGGTATTCGAAGGAGAGATGGCCTAGGCGACTATTTATATGCTAATCAGAGATGTCAAGAATAATAGTATGAGGAGAGCTCAGTAGGAAAATTCGGTGGAGAAAAGAGACTGAGGAGCTTGGTTTACGCGGAAGACCAATCAAACTTCAGGACAAGAAGTTTGCACGACTTACGTAGGCCACAGGCGCCCTCTCGAATGGCGAAAGGTGCCTCACCCTAGACACCTTCTCGAGTGGGTCTTAGCAGCCCAGGCATAATTAGGAAGCGTGGTGGGTTCCGCGCTCCAGATGGAGACTCAGCTGGAAGTTAAAGGGAAGAATGACAAGGAACTTTATGAATTGGAGCTGTAAGTTACCTCTTTGACAGAGAGAGCGAGATGGTGGTGGGGGACAGCCCCCAGTGAAATCAGAGGTGAGAGCACAAAGCAATACAGTAGGCAGACTCCGGTTTTTTTGGGGGAGATGCTCGAGAATATCCGGGTGGAGTCCTGAGGCTCGATCCCGCATTTGCGTATGCCGGGCCTCCTTCCTCATGACCTTTGTCCAGAGTGGAATGCCTCCCCGGCTCCCGGCACATGATCAGTGCATGCTCAGTCACGATAGCAGTGCCTGCTCAGCCACGTGATCACTGACGGCACAGTCACGTGATCAGCGCCTCTCAGTCACGTGATCACCGTATGATAAACACGTGATCAGTGAACGACCAGCCAGGTGATCACTGCATGCGTGGTCAGGTGGTCAGTTCCTGATCAGCCACCTGATCAGTGCGTGCACAGTCCCCTGATCAGCGCCTGTCAGTCACTGATCACTGCCTGATAAACCCGTGATCAGTGCCCGAACAGCCACGTCATCAGTGCATGCGCAGTCACGTGATCAGTGCATGATAGCCACGTGATCAGTGCGTGCACAGTCCCATGATCAGCGCCTGTCAGTCACTGATCATTGCCTGAGAAACACGTGATCAGTGCATGATGAGCCATGTGATCAGTGCCCGATCAGCCACGTCATCAGTGCATGCGCAGTCACGTCATCAGTGCATGATAGCCACGTGATCAGTGCCTGCTCAGTCACGTGATCTGGACTTGATCAGCCACGTGATCAGTGCCTGCAGAGTCACGTGATCAGGGCCTGCTGAGCTGCGTGATTCCTGCCGGCTCATCTGCATGACAATTGCCATCTGAGCTGCGTGATTCCTGTCGGCTCATCTGCTTGACAATTGCCAGCTGAGCTGCGTGATTCCTGCCTGGTCACGTGCTTGATTATTGCCAGTTGAGCAGCATGATTCGTCACTGCTGAGCTCCATGCTTATTGCCTGCTGATTGCGTGGTTCGTGTCTGCTCAGCTCTTTGAGTATTGCCTCCTGAGGTCCCTGTTCGGTCGCCACCTGCCGGGGACCAGCCCCAACTGATCCAGGGTATTCGAAGGAGAGATGGCCTAGGCGACTATTTATATGCTAATCAGAGATGTCAAGAATAATAGTATGAGGAGAGCTCAGTAGGAAAATTCGGTGGAGAAAAGAGACTGAGGAGCTTGGTTTACGCGGAAGACCAATCAAACTTCAAGACAAGAAGTTTGCACCACTTACGTAGGCCGCAGGCGCCCTCTCGAATGGCGAAAGGTGCCTCAGCCTAGACACCTTCTCGAGTGGGTCTTAGCAGCCCAGGCATAATTAGGAAGCGTGGTGGGTTCCGCGCTCCAGATGGAGACTCAGCTGGAAGTTAAAGGGAAGAATGACAAGGAACTTTATGAATTGGAGCTGTAAGTTACCTCTTTGACAGAGAGAGCGAGATGGTGGTGGGGGACAGCCCCCAGTGAAATCAGAGGTGAGAGCACAAAGCAATACAGTAGGCAGACTCCGGTTTTTTTGGGGGAGATGCTCGAGAATATCCGGGTGGACTCCTGAGGCTCGATCCCGCATTTGCGTATGCCGAGCCTCCTTCCTCATGACCTTTGTCCAGAGTGGAATGCCTCCCCGGCTCCCGGCACATGATCAGTGCATGCTCAGTCACGATAGCAGTGCCTGCTCAGCCACGTGATCACTGACGGCACAGTCACGTGATCAGCGCCTCTCAGTCACGTGATCACCGTATGATAAACACGTGATCAGTGAACGACCAGCCAGGTGATCACTGCATGCTCGGTCAGGTGGTCAGTTCCTGATCAGCCACCTGATCAGTGCGTGCACAGTCCCCTGATCAGCGCCTGTCAGTCACTGATCACTGCCTGATAAACCCGTGATCAGTGCCCGAACAGCCACGTCATCAGTGCATGCGCAGTCACGTGATCAGTGCATGATAGCCACGTGATCAGTGCGTGCACAGTCCCATGATCAGCGCCTGTCAGTCACTGATCATTGCCTGATAAACACGTGATCAGTGCATGATGAGCCATGTGATCAGTACCCGATTAGCCACGTCATCAGTGCATGGGCAGTCACGTCATCAGTGCATGATAGCCACGTGATCAGTGCCTGCTCAGTCACGTGATCTGGACTTGATCAGCCACGTGATCAGTGCCTGCAGAGTCACGTGATCAGGGCCTGCTGAGCTGCGTGATTCCTGTCGGCTCATCTGCTTGACAATTGCCAGCTGAGCTGCGTGATTCCTGCCTGGTCACGTGCTTGATTATTGCCAGTTGAGCAGCATGATTCGTCACTGCTGAGCTCCATGCTTATTGCCTGCTGATTGCGTGGTTCGTGTCTGCTCAGCTCTTTGAGTATTGCCTCCTGAGGTCCCTGTTCGGTCGCCACCTGCCGGGGACCAGCCCCAACTGATCCAGGGTATTCGAAGGAGAGATGGCCTAGGCGACTATTTATATGCTAATCAGAGATGTCAAGAATAATAGTATGAGGAGAGCTCAGTAGGAAAATTCGGTGGAGAAAAGAGACTGAGGAGCTTGGTTTACGCGGAAGACCAATCAAACTTCAAGACAAGAAGTTTGCACCACTTACGTAGGCCGCAGGCGCCCTCTCGAATGGCGAAAGGTGCCTCAGCCTAGACACCTTCTCGAGTGGGTCTTAGCAGCCCAGGCATAATTAGGAAGCGTGGTGGGTTCCGCGCTCCAGATGGAGACTCAGCTGGAAGTTAAAGGGAAGAATGACAAGGAACTTTATGAATTGGAGCTGTAAGTTACCTCTTTGACAGAGAGAGCGAGATGGTGGTGGGGGACAGCCCCCAGTGAAATCAGAGGTGAGAGCACAAAGCAATACAGTAGGCAGACTCCGGTTTTTGGGGGGAGATGCTCGAGAATATCCGGGTGGACTCCTGAGGCTCGATCCCGCATTTGCGTATGCCGAGCCTCCTTCCTCATGACCTTTGTCCAGAGTGGAATGCCTCCCCGGCTCCCGGCACATGATCAGTGCATGCTCAGTCACGATAGCAGTGCCTGCTCAGCCACGTGATCACTGACGGCACAGTCACGTGATCAGCGCCTCTCAGTCACGTGATCACCGTATGATAAACACGTGATCAGTGAACGACCAGCCAGGTGATCACTGCATGCTCGGTCAGGTGGTCAGTTCCTGATCAGCCACCTGATCAGTGCGTGCACAGTCCCCTGATCAGCGCCTGTCAGTCACTGATCACTGCCTGATAAACCCGTGATCAGTGCCCGAACAGCCACGTCATCAGTGCATGCGCAGTCACGTGATCAGTGCATGATAGCCGCGTGGTCAGTGCGTGCACAGTCCCATGATCAGCGCCTGTCAGTCACTGATCATTGCCTGATAAACACGTGATCAGTGCATGATGAGCCATGTGATCAGTGCCCGATTAGCCACGTCATCAGTGCATGGGCAGTCACGTCATCAGTGCATGATAGCCACGTGATCAGTGCCTGCTCAGTCACGTGATCTGGACTTGATCAGCCACGTGATCAGTGCCTGCAGAGTCACGTGATCAGGGCCTGCTGAGCTGCGTGATTCCTGTCGGCTCATCTGCTTGACAATTGCCAGCTGAGCTGCGTGATTCCTGCCTGGTCACGTGCTTGATTATTGCCAGTTGAGCAGCATGATTCGTCACTGCTGAGCTCCATGCTTATTGCCTGCTGATTGCATGGTTCGTGTCTGCTCAGCTCTTTGAGTATTGCCTCCTGAGGTCCCTGTTCGGTCGCCACCTGCCGGGGACCAGCCCCAACTGATCCAGGGTGTTCGAAGGAGAGATGGCCTAGGCGACTATTTATGTGCTAATCAGAGATGTCAAGAATAATAGTATGAGGAGAGCTCAGTAGGAAAATTCGGTGGAGAAAAGAGACTGAGGAGCTTGGTTTACGCGGAAGACCAATCAAACTTCAAGACAAGAAGTTTGCACCACTTACGTAGGCCGCAGGCGCCCTCTCGAATGGCGAAAGGTGCCTCAGCCTAGACACCTTCTCGAGTGGGTCTTAGCAGCCCAGGCATAATTAGGAAGCGTGGTGGGTTCCGCGCTCCAGATGGAGACTCAGCTGGAAGTTAAAGGGAAGAATGACAAGGAACTGTATGAATTGGAGCTGTAAGTTACCTCTTTGACAGAGAGAGCGAGATGGTGGTGGGGGACAGCCCCCAGTGAAATCAGAGGTGAGAGCACAAAGCAATACAGTAGGCAGACTCCGGTTTTTTGGGGGGAGATGCTCGAGAATATCCGGGTGGACTCCTGAGGCTCGATCCCGCATTTGCGTATGCCGAGCCTCCCTCCTCATGACCTTTGTCCAGAGTGGAATGCCTCCCCGGCTCCCGGCACATGATCAGTGCATGCTCAGTCACGATAGCAGTGCCTGCTCAGCCACGTGATCACTGACGGCACAGTCACGTGATCAGCGCCTCTCAGTCACGTGATCACCGTATGATAAACACGTGATCAGTGAACGACCAGCCAGGTGATCACTGCATGCGCGGTCAGGTGGTCAGTTCCTGAGCAGCCACCTGATCAGTGCGTGCACAGTCCCCTGATCAGCGCCTGTCAGTCACTGATCACTGCCTGAGAATCACGTGATCAGTGCATGATGAGCCATGTGATCAGTGCCCGATCAGCCACGTCATCAGTGCATGATAGCCACGTGATCAGTGCCTGCTCAGTCACGTGATCTGGACTTGATCAGCCACGTGATCAGTGCCTGCAGAGTCACGTGATCAGGGCCTGCTGAGCTGCGTGATTCCTGCCGGCTCATCTGCATGACAATTGCCATCTGAGCTGCGTGATTCCTGTCGGCTCATCTGCTTGACAATTGCCAGCTGAGCTGCGTGATTCCTGCCTGGTCACGTGCTTGATTATTGCCAGTTGAGCAGCATGATTCGTCACTGCTGAGCTCCATGCTTATTGCCTGCTGATTGCGTGGTTCGTGCCTGCTCAGCTCTTTGAGTATTGCCTCCTGAGGTCCCTGTTCGGTCGCCACCTGCCGGGGACCAGCCCCAACTGATCCAGGGTATTCGAAGGAGAGATGGCCTAGGCGACTATTTATATGCTAATCAGAGATGTCAAGAATAATAGTATGAGGAGAGCTCAGTAGGAAAATTCGGTGGAGAAAAGACACTGAGGAGCTTGGTTTACGCGGAAGACCAATCAAACTTCAAGACAAGAAGTTTGCACCACTTACGTAGGCCGCAGGCGCCCTCTTGAATGGCGAAAGGTGCCTAACCCTAGACACCTTCTCGAGTGGGTCTTAGCAGCCCAGGCATAATTAGGAAGCGTGGTGGGTTCCGCGCTCCAGATGGAGACTCAGCTGGAAGTTAAAGGGAAGAATGACAAGGAACTTTATGAATTGGAGCTGTAAGTTACCTCTTTGACAGAGAGAGCGAGATGGTGGTGGGGGACAGCCCCCAGTGAAATCAGAGGTGAGAGCACAAAGCAATACAGTAGGCAGACTCCGGTTTTTTTGGGGGGGAGATGCTCGAGAATATCCGGGTGGACTCCTGAGGCTCGATCCCGCATTTGCGTATGCCGAGCCTCCTTCCTCATGACCTTTGTCCAGAGTGGAATGCCTCCCCGGCTCCCGGCACATGATCAGTGCATGCTCAGTCACGATATCAGTGCCTGCTCAGCCACGTGATCACTGACGGCACAGTCACGTGATCAGCGCCTCTCAGTCACGTGATCACCGTATGATAAACACAGGTGATCACTGCATGCACGGTCAGGTGGTCAGTTCCTGATCAGCCACCTGATCAGTGCGTGCACAGTCCCCTGATCAGCGCCTGTCAGTCACTGATCACTGCCTGATAAACCCGTGATCAGTGCCCGAACAGCCACGTCATCAGTGCATGCGCAGTCACGTGATCAGTGCATGATAGCCACGTGATCAGTGCGTGCACAGTCCCATGATCAGCGCCTGTCAGACACTGATCATTGCCTGAGAAACACGTGATCAGTGCATGATGAGCCATGTGATCAGTGCCCGATCAGCCACGTCATCAGTGCATGCGCAGTCACGTCATCAGTGCATGATAGCCACGTGATCAGTGCCTGCTCAGTCACGTGATCTGGACTTGATCAGCCACGTGATCAGTGCCTGCAGAGTCACGTGATCAGTGCCTGCTGAGCTGCGTGATTCCTGCCGGCTCATCTGCATGACAATTGCCATCTGAGCTGCGTGATTCCTGTCGGCTCATCTGCTTGACAATTGCCAGCTGAGCTGCGTGATTCCTGCCTGGTCACGTGCTTGATTATTGCCAGTTGAGCAGCATGATTCGTCACTGCTGAGCTCCATGCTTATTGCCTGCTGATTGCGTGGTTCGTGTCTGCTCAGCTCTTTGAGTATTGCCTCCTGAGGTCCCTGTTCGGTCGCCACCTGCCGGGGACCAGCCCCAACTGATCCAGGGTATTCGAAGGAGAGATGGCCTAGGCGACTATTTATATGCTAATCAGAGATGTCAAGAATAATAGTATGACGAGAGCTCAGTAGGAAAATTCGGTGGAGAAAAGAGACTGAGGAGCTTGGTTTACGCGGAAGACCAATCAAACTTCAAGACAAGAAGTTTGCACGACTTACGTAGGCCACAGGCGCCCTCTCGAATGGCGAAAGGTGCCTCACCCTAGACACCTTCTCGAGTGGGTCTTAGCAGCCCAGGCATAATTAGGAAGCGTGGTGGGTTCCGCGCTCCAGATGGAGACTCAGCTGGAAGTTAAAGGGAAGAATGACAAGGAACTTTATGAATTGGAGCTGTAAGTTACCTCTTTGACAGAGAGAGCGAGATGGTGGTGGGGGACAGCCCCCAGTGAAATCAGAGGTGAGAGCACAAAGCAATACAGTAGGCAGACTCCGGTTTTTTTGGGGGGAGATGCTCGAGAATATCCGGGTGGACTCCTGAGGCTCGATCCCGCATTTGCGTATGCCGAGCCTCCTTCCTCATGACCTTTGTCCAGAGTGGAATGCCTCCCCGGCTCCCGGCACATGATCAGTGCATGCTCAGTCACGATAGCAGTGCCTGCTCAGCCACGTGATCACTGACGGCACAGTCACGTGATCAGCGCCTCTCAGTCACGTGATCACCGTATGATAAACACGTGATCAGTGAACGACCAGCCAGGTGATCACTGCATGCGCGGTCAGGTGGTCAGTTCCTGATCAGCCACCTGATCAGTGCGTGCACAGTCCCCTGATCAGCGCCTGTCAGTCACTGATCACTGCCTGATAAACCCGTGATCAGTGCCCGAACAGCCACGTCATCAGTGCATGCGCAGTCACGTGATCAGTGCATGATAGCCACGTGATCAGTGCGTGCACAGTCCCATGATCAGCGCCTGTCAGTCACTGATCATTGCCTGAGAAACACGTGATCAGTGCATGATGAGCCATGTGATCAGTGCCCGATCAGCCACGTCATCAGTGCCTGCTCAGTCACGTGATCTGGACTTGATCAGCCACGTGAACAGTGCCTGCAGAGTCACGTGATCAGGGCCTGCTGAGCTGCGTGATTCCTGCCGGCTCATCTGCATGACAATTGCCATCTGAGCTGCGTGATTCCGGCCGGCTCATCTGCTTGACAATTGCCAGCTGAGCTGCGTGATTCCTGCCTGGTTACGTGCTTGATTATTGCCAGTTGAGCAGCATGATTCGTCACTGCTGAGCTCCATGCTTATTGCCTGCTGATTCCGTGGTTCGTGTCTGCTCAGCTCTTTGAGTATTGCCTCCTGAGGTCCCTGTTCGGTCGCCACCTGCCGGGGACCAGCCCCAACTGATCCAGGGTATTCGAAGGAGAGATGGCCTAGGAGACTATTTATATGCTAATCAGAGATGTCAAGAATAATAGTATGAGGAGAGCTCAGTAGGAAAATTCGGTGGAGAAAAGAGACTGAGGAGCTTGGTTTACGCGGAAGACCAATCAAACTTCAAGACAAGAAGTTTGCACCACTTACGTAGGCCGCAGGCGCCTCTCGAATAGCGAAAGGTGCCTCAGCCTAGACACCTTCTCGAGTGGGTCTTAGCAGCCCAGGCATAATTAGGAAGCGTGGTGGGTTCCGCGCTCCAGATGGAGACTCAGCTGGAAGTTAAAGGGAAGAATGACAAGGAACTTTATGAATTGGAGCTGTAAGTTACCTCTTTGACAGAGAGAGCGAGATGGTGGTGGGGGACAGCCCCCAGTGAAATCAGAGGTGAGAGCACAAAGCAATACAGTAGGCAGACTCCGGTTTTTTGGGGGAGATGCTCGAGAATATCCGGGTGGACTCCTGAGGCTCGATCCCGCATTTGCGTATGCCGAGCCTCCTTCCTCATGACCTTTGTCCAGAGTGGAATGCCTCCCCGGCTCCCGGCACATGATCAGTGCATGCTCAGTCACGATAGCAGTGCCTGCTCAGCCACGTGATCACTGACGGCACAGTCACGTGATCAGCGCCTCTCAGTCACGTGATCACCGTATGATAAACACGTGATCAGTGAACGACCAGCCAGGTGATCACTGCATGCGCGGTCAGGTGGTCAGTTCCTGATCAGCCACCTGATCAGTGCGTGCACAGTCCCCTGATCAGCGCCTGTCAGTCACTGATCACTGCCTGATAAACCCGTGATCAGTGCCCGAACAGCCACGTCATCAGTGCATGCGCAGTCACGTGATCAGTGCATGATAGCCACGTGATCAGTGCGTGCACAGTCCCATGATCAGCGCCTGTCAGTCACTGATCATTGCCTGAGAAACACGTGATCAGTGCATGATGAGCCATGTGATCAGTGCCCGATCAGCCACGTCATCAGTGCATGCGCAGTCACGTCATCAGTGCATGATAGCCACGTGATCAGTGCCTGCTCAGTCACGTGATCTGGACTTGATCAGCCACGTGATCAGTGCCTGCAGAGTCACGTGATCAGGGCCTGCTGAGCTGCGTGATTCCTGCCGGCTCATCTGCATGACAATTGCCATTTGAGCTGCGTGATTCCTGTCGGCTCATCTGCTTGACAATTGCCAGCTGAGCTGCGTGATTCCTGCCTGGTCACGTGCTTGATTATTGCCAGTTGAGCAGCATGATTCGTCACTGCTGAGCTCCATGCTTATTGCCTGCTGATTGCGTGGTTCGTGTCTGCTCAGCTCTTTGAGTATTGCCTCCTGAGGTCCCTGTTCGGTCGCCACCTGCCGGGGACCAGCCCCAACTGATCCAGGGTATTCGAAGGAGAGATGGCCTAGGCGACTATTTATATGCTAATCAGAGATGTCAAGAATAATAGTATGAGGAGAGCTCAGTAGGAAAATTCGGTAGAGAAAAGAGACTGAGGAGCTTGGTTTACGCGGAAGACCAATCAAACTTCAAGACAAGAAGTTTGCACCACTTACGGGCCGCAGGCGCCCTCTCGAATGGCGAAAGGTGCCTCAGCCTAGACACCTTCTCGAGTGGGTCTTAGCAGCCCAGGCATAATTAGGAAGCGTGGTGGGTTCCGCGCTCCAGATGGAGACTCAGCTGGAAGTTAAAGGGAAGAATGACAAGGAACTTTATGAATTGGAGCTGTAAGTTACCTCTTTGACAGAGAGAGCGAGATGGTGGTGGGGGACAGCCCCCAGTGAAATCAGAGGTGAGAGCACAAAGCAATACAGTAGGCAGACTCCGGTTTTTTTGGGGGAGATGCTCGAGAATATCCGGGTGGACTCCTGAGGCTCGATCCCGCATTTGCGTATGCCGAGCCTCCTTCCTCATGACCTTTGTCCAGAGTGGAATGCCTCCCCGGCTCCCGGCAAAT
Source organism: Bos javanicus (assembly GCF_032452875.1). NCBI lineage: Eukaryota > Metazoa > Chordata > Mammalia > Artiodactyla > Bovidae > Bos > Bos javanicus. The sequence continues at coordinate 17,144 of NW_026893751.1, read as the reverse complement.
GATCAGTGCATGCTCAGTCACGATAGCAGTGCCTGCTCAGCCACGTGATCACTGACGGCACAGTCACGTGATCAGCGCCTCTCAGTCACGTGATCACCGTATGATAAACACGTGATCAGTGAACGACCAGCCAGGTGATCACTGCATGCTCGGTCAGGTGGTCAGTTCCTGATCAGCCACCTGATCAGTGCGTGCACAGTCCCCTGATCAGCGCCTGTCAGTCACTGATCACTGCCTGATAAACCCGTGATCAGTGCCCGAACAGCCACGTCATCAGTGCATGCGCAGTCACGTGATCAGTGCATGATAGCCACGTGATCAGTGCGTGCACAGTCCCATGATCAGCGCCTGTCAGTCACTGATCATTGCCTGATAAACACGTGATCAGTGCATGATGAGCCATGTGATCAGTGCCCGATCAGCCACGTCATCAGTGCATGGGCAGTCACGTCATCAGTGCATGATAGCCACGTGATCAGTGCCTGCTCAGTCACGTGATCTGGACTTGATCAGCCACGTGATCAGTGCCTGCAGAGTCACGTGATCAGGGCCTGCTGAGCTGCGTGATTCCTGTCGGCTCATCTGCTTGACAATTGCCAGCTGAGCTGCGTGATTCCTGCCTGGTCACGTGCTTGATTATTGCCAGTTGAGCAGCATGATTCGTCACTGCTGAGCTCCATGCTTATTGCCTGCTGATTGCGTGGTTCGTGTCTGCTCAGCTCTTTGAGTATTGCCTCCTGAGGTCCCTGTTCGGTCGCCACCTGCCGGGGACCAGCCCCAACTGATCCAGGGTATTCGAAGGAGAGATGGCCTAGGCGACTATTTATATGCTAATCAGAGATGTCAAGAATAATAGTATGAGGAGAGCTCAGTAGGAAAATTCGGTGGAGAAAAGAGACTGAGGAGCTTGGTTTACGCGGAAGACCAATCAAACTTCAAGACAAGAAGTTTGCACCACTTACGTAGGCCGCAGGCGCCCTCTCGAATGGCGAAAGGTGCCTCACCCTAGACACCTTCTCGAGTGGGTCTTAGCAGCCCAGGCATAATTAGGAAGCGTGGTGGGTTCCGCGCTCCAGATGGAGACTCAGCTGGAAGTTAAAGGGAAGAATGACAAGGAACTTTATGAATTGGAGCTGTAAGTTACCTCTTTGACAGAGAGAGCGAGATGGTGGTGGGGGACAGCCCCCAGTGAAATCAGAGGTGAGAGCACAAAGCAATACAGTAGGCAGACTCTGGTTTTTTTGGGGGAGATGCTCGAGAATATCCGGGTGGACTCCTGAGGCTCGATCCCGCATTTGCGTATGCCGAGCCTCCTTCCTCATGACCTTTGTCCAGAGTGGAATGCCTCCCCGGCTCCCGGCACATGATCAGTGCATGCTCAGTCACGATATCAGTGCCTGCTCAGCCACGTGATCACTGACGGCACAGTCACGTGATCAGCGCCTCTCAGTCACGTGATCACCGTATGATAAACACGTGATCAGTGAACGACCAGCCAGGTGATCACTGCATGCGCGGTCAGGTGGTCAGTTCCTGAGCAGCCACCTGATCAGTGCGTGCACAGTCCCCTGATCAGCGCCTGTCAGTCACTGATCACTGCCTGATAAACCCGTGATCAGTGCCCGAACAGCCACGTCATCAGTGCATGCGCAGTCACGTGATCAGTGCATGATAGCCACGTGATCAGTGCGTGCACAGTCCCATGATCAGCGCCTGTCAGTCACTGATCATTGCCTGAGAAACACGTGATCAGTGCTTGATGAGCCATGTGATCAGTGCCCGATCAGCCACGTCATCAGTGCATGATAGCCACGTGATCAGTGCCTGCTCAGTCACGTGATCTGGACTTGATCAGCCACGTGATCAGTGCCTGCAGAGTCACGTGATCTGGGCCTGCTGAGCTGCGTGATTCCTGCCGGCTCATCTGCATGACAATTGCCATCTGAGCTGCGTGATTCCTGTCGGCTGATCTGCTTGACAATTGCCAGCTGAGCTGCGTGATTCCTGCCTGGTCACGTGCTTGATTATTGCCAGTTGAGCAGCATGATTCGTCACTGCTGAGCTCCATGCTTATTGCCTGCTGATTGCGTGGTTCGTGTCTGCTCAGCTCTTTGAGTATTGCCTCCTGAGGTCCCTGTTCGGTCGCCACCTGCCGGGGACCAGCCCCAACTGATCCAGGGTATTCGAAGGAGAGATGGCCTAGGCGTCTATTTATATGCTAATCAGAGATGTCAAGAATAATAGTATGAGGAGAGCTCAGTAGGAAAATTCGGTGGAGAAAAGAGACTGAGGAGCTTGGTTTACGCGGAAGACCAATCAAACTTCAAGACAAGAAGTTTGCACCACTTACGTAGGCCGCAGGCGCCCTCTCGAATGGCGAAAGGTGCCTCACCCTAGACACCTTCTCGAGTGGGTCTTAGCAGCCCAGGCATAATTAGGAAGCGTGGTGGGTTCCGCGCTCCAGATGGAGACTCAGCTGGAAGTTAAAGGGAAGAATGACAAGGAACTTTATGAATTGGAGCTGTAAGTTACCTCTTTGACAGAGAGAGCGAGATGGTGGTGGGGGACAGCCCCCAGTGAAATCAGAGGTGAGAGCACAAAGCAATACAGTAGGCAGACTCCGGTTTTTGGGGGAGATGCTCGAGAATATCCGGGTGGACTCCTGAGGCTCGATCCCGCATTTGCGTATGCCGAGCCTCCTTCCTCATGACCTTTGTCCAGAGTGGAATGCCTCCCCGGCTCCCGGCACATGATCAGTGCATGCTCAGTCACGATATCAGTGCCTGCTCAGCCACGTGATCACTGACGGCACAGTCACGTGATCAGCGCTCTCAGTCACGTGATCACCGTATGATAAACACAGGTGATCACTGCATGCGCGGTCAGGTGGTCAGTTCCTGATCAGCCACCTGATCAGTGCGTGCACAGTCCCTGATCAGCGCCTGTCAGTCACTGATCACTGCCTGATAAACCCGTGATCAGTGCCCGAACAGCCACGTCATCAGTGCATGCGCAGTCACGTGATCAGTGCATGATAGCCACGTGATCAGTGCGTGCACAGTCCCATGATCAGCGCCTGTCAGACACTGATCATTGCCTGAAAAACACGTGATCAGTGCATGATGAGCCATGTGATCAGTGCCCGATCAGCCACGTCATCAGTGCATGCGCAGTCACGTCATCAGTGCATGATAGCCACGTGATCAGTGCCTGCTCAGTCACGTGATCTGGACTTGATCAGCCACGTGATCAGTGCCTGCAGAGTCACGTGATCAGGGCCTGCTGAGCTGCGTGATTCCTGCCGGCTCATCTGCATGACAATTGCCATCTGAGCTGCGTGATTCCTGTCGGCTCATCTGCTTGACAATTGCCAGCTGAGCTGCGTGATTCCTGCCTGGTCACGTGCTTGATTATTGCCAGTTGAGCAGCATGATTCGTCACTGCTGAGCTCCATGCTTATTGCCTGCTGATTGCGTGGTTCGTGTCTGCTCAGCTCTTTGAGTATTGCCTCCTGAGGTCCCTGTTCGGTCGCCACCTGCCGGGGACCAGCCCCAACTGATCCAGGGTATTCGAAGGAGAGATGGCCTAGGCGACTATTTATATGCTAATCAGAGATGTCAAGAATAATAGTATGAGGAGAGCTCAGTAGGAAAATTCGGTGGAGAAAAGAGACTGAGGAGCTTGGTTTACGCGGAAGACCAATCAAACTTCAAGACAAGAAGTTTGCACCACTTACGTAGGCCGCAGGCGCCTCTCGAATAGCGAAAGGTGCCTCACCCTAGACACCTTCTCGAGTGGGTCTTAGCAGCCCAGGCATAATTAGGAAGCGTGGTGGGTTCCGCGCTCCAGATGGAGACTCAGCTGGAAGTTAAAGGGAAGAATGACAAGGAACTTTATGAATTGGAGCTGTAAGTTACCTCTTTGACAGAGAGAGCGAGATGGTGGGGGACAGCCCCCAGTGAAATCAGAGGTGAGAGCACAAAGCAATACAGTAGGCAGACTCCGGTTTTTGGGGGGAGATGCTCGAGAATATCCGGGTGGACTCCTGAGGCTCGATCCCGCATTTGCGTATGCCGAGCCTCCTTCCTCATGACCTTTGTCCAGAGTGGAATGCCTCCCCGGCTCCCGGCACATGATCAGTGCATGCTCAGTCACGATATCAGTGCCTGCTCAGCCACGTGATCACTGACGGCACAGTCACGTGATCAGCGCTCTCAGTCACGTGATCACCGTATGATAAACACGTGATCAGTGAACGACCAGCCAGGTGATCACTGCATGCGCGGTCAGGTGGTCAGTTCCTGAGCAGCCACCTGATCAGTGCGTGCAGAGTCCCCTGATCAGCGCCTGTCAGTCACTGATCACTGCCTGATAAACCCGTGATCAGTGCCCGAACAGCCACGTCATCAGTGCATGCGCAGTCACGTGATCAGTGCATGATAGCCACGTGATCAGTGCGTGCACAGTCCCATGATCAGCGCCTGTCAGTCACTGATCATTGCCTGAGAAACACGTGATCAGTGCTTGATGAGCCATGTGATCAGTGCCCGATCAGCCACGTCATCAGTGCATGATAGCCACGTGATCAGTGCCTGCTCAGTCACGTGATCTGGACTTGATCAGCCACGTGATCAGTGCCTGCAGAGTCACGTGATCTGGGCCTGCTGAGCTGCGTGATTCCTGCCGGCTCATCTGCATGACAATTGCCATCTGAGCTGCGTGATTCCTGTCGGCTGATCTGCTTGACAATTGCCAGCTGAGCTGCGTGATTCCTGCCTGGTCACGTGCTTGATTATTGCCAGTTGAGCAGCATGATTCGTCACTGCTGAGCTCCATGCTTATTGCCTGCTGATTGCGTGGTTCGTGTCTGCTCAGCTCTTTGAGTATTGCCTCCTGAGGTCCCTGTTCGGTCGCCACCTGCCGGGGACCAGCCCCAACTGATCCAGGGTATTCGAAGGAGAGATGGCCTAGGCGTCTATTTATATGCTAATCAGAGATGTCAAGAATAATAGTATGAGGAGAGCTCAGTAGGAAAATTCGGTGGAGAAAAGAGACTGAGGAGCTTGGTTTACGCGGAAGACCAATCAAACTTCAAGACAAGAAGTTTGCACCACTTACGTAGGCCGCAGGCGCCCTCTCGAATGGCGAAAGGTGCCTCAGCCTAGACACCTTCTCGAGTGGGTCTTAGCAGCCCAGGCATAATTAGGAAGCGTGGTGGGTTCCGCGCTCCAGATGGAGACTCAGCTGGAAGTTAAAGGGAAGAATGACAAGGAACTTTATGAATTGGAGCTGTAAGTTACCTCTTTGACAGAGAGAGCGAGATGGTGGTGGGGGACAGCCCCCAGTGAAATCAGAGGTGAGAGCACAAAGCAATACAGTAGGCAGACTCCGGTTTTGGGGGAGATGCTCGAGAATATCCGGGTGGACTCCTGAGGCTCGATCCCGCATTTGCGTATGCCGAGCCTCCTTCCTCATGACCTTTGTCCAGAGTGGAATGCCTCCCCGGCTCCCGGCACATGATCAGTGCATGCTCAGTCACGATATCAGTGCCTGCTCAGCCACGTGATCACTGACGGCACAGTCACGTGATCAGCGCCTCTCAGTCACGTGATCACCGTATGATAAACACAGGTGATCACTGCATGCGCGGTCAGGTGGTCAGTTCCTGATCAGCCACCTGATCAGTGCGTGCACAGTCCCCTGATCAGCGCCTGTCAGTCACTGATCACTGCCTGATAAACCCGTGATCAGTGCCCGAACAGCCACGTCATCAGTGCATGCGCAGTCACGTGATCAGTGCATGATAGCCACGTGATCAGTGCGTGCACAGTCCCATGATCAGCGCCTGTCAGACACTGATCATTGCCTGAAAAACACGTGATCAGTGCATGATGAGCCATGTGATCAGTGCCCGATCAGCCACGTCATCAGTGCATGCGCAGTCACGTCATCAGTGCATGATAGCCACGTGATCAGTGCCTGCTCAGTCACGTGATCTGGACTTGATCAGCCACGTGATCAGTGCCTGCAGAGTCACGTGATCAGGGCCTGCTGAGCTGCGTGATTCCTGCCGGCTCATCTGCATGACAATTGCCATCTGAGCTGCGTGATTCCTGTCGGCTCATCTGCTTGACAATTGCCAGCTGAGCTGCGTGATTCCTGCCTGGTCACGTGCTTGATTATTGCCAGTTGAGCAGCATGATTCGTCACTGCTGAGCTCCATGCTTATTGCCTGCTGATTGCGTGGTTCGTGTCTGCTCAGCTCTTTGAGTATTGCCTCCTGAGGTCCCTGTTCGGTCGCCACCTGCCGGGGACCAGCCCCAACTGATCCAGGGTATTCGAAGGAGAGATGGCCTAGGCGACTATTTATATGCTAATCAGAGATGTCAAGAATAATAGTATGAGGAGAGCTCAGTAGGAAAATTCGGTGGAGAAAAGAGACTGAGGAGCTTGGTTTACGCGGAAGACCAATCAAACTTCAAGACAAGAAATTTGCACCACTTACGTAGGCCGCAGGCGCCTCTCGAATAGCGAAAGGTGCCTCAGCCTAGACACCTTCTCGAGTGGGTCTTAGCAGCCCAGGCATAATTAGGAAGCGTGGTGGGTTCCGCGCTCCAGATAGAGACTCAGCTGGAAGTTAAAGGGAAGAATGACAAGGAACTTTATGAATTGGAGCTGTAAGTTACCTCTTTGACAGAGAGAGCGAGATGGTGGTGGGGACAGCCCCCAGTGAAATCAGAGGTGAGAGCACAAAGCAATACAGTAGGCAGACTCCGGTTTTGGGGGGAGATGCTCGAGAATATCCGGGTGGACTCCTGAGGCTCGATCCCGCATTTGCGTATGCCGAGCCTCCTTCCTCATGACCTTTGTCCAGAGTGGAATGCCTCCCCGGCTCCCGGCACATGATCAGTGCATGCTCAGTCACGATATCAGTGCCTGCTCAGCCACGTGATCACTGACGGCACAGTCACGTGATCAGCGCCCTCAGTCACGTGATCACCGTATGATAAACACGTGATCAGTGAACGACCAGCCAGGTGATCACTGCATGCGCGGTCAGGTGGTCAGTTCCTGATCAGCCACCTGATCAGTGCGTGCAGAGTCCCCTGATCAGCGCCTGTCAGTCACTGATCACTGCCTGAGAAACCCGTGATCAGTGCCCGAACAGCCACGTCATCAGTGCATGCGCAGTCACGTGATCAGTGCATGATAGCCACGTGATCAGTGCGTGCACAGTCCCATGATCAGCGCCTGTCAGTCACTGATCATTGCCTGAGAAACACGTGATCAGTGCATGATGAGCCATGTGATCAGTGCCCGATCAGCCACGTCATCAGTGCATGATAGCCACGTGATCAGTGCCTGCTCAGTCACGTGATCTGGACTTGATCAGCCACGTGATCAGTGCCTGCAGAGTCACGTGATCTGGGCCTGCTGAGTTGCGTGATTCCTGCCGGCTCATCTGCATGACAATTGCCATCTGAGCTGCGTGATTCCTGTCGGCTCATCTGCTTGACAATTGCCAGCTGAGCTGCGTGATTCCTGCCTGGTCACGTGCTTGATTATTGCCAGTTGAGCAGCATGATTCGTCACTGCTGAGCTCCATGCTTATTGCCTGCTGATTGCGTGGTTCGTGTCTGCTCAGCTCTTTGAGTATTGCCTCCTGAGGTCCCTGTTCGGTCGCCACCTGCCGGGGACCAGCCCCAACTGATCCAGGGTATTCGAAGGAGAGATGGCCTAGGCGACTATTTATATGCTAATCAGAGATGTCAAGAATAATAGTATGAGGAGAGCTCAGTAGGAAAATTCGGTGGAGAAAAGAGACTGAGGAGCTTGGTTTACGCGGAAGACCAATCAAACTTCAAGACAAGAAGTTTGCACCACTTACGTAGGCCGCAGGCGCCCTCTCGAATGGCGAAAGGTGCCTAACCCTAGACACCTTCTCGAGTGGGTCTTAGCAGCCCAGGCATAATTAGTAAGCGTGGTGGGTTCCGCGCTCCAGATGGAGACTCAGCTGGAAGTTAATGGGAAGAATGACAAGGAACTTTATGAATTGGAGCTGTAAGTTACCTCTTTGACAGAGAGAGCGAGATGGTGGTGGGGACAGCCCCCAGTGAAATCAGAGGTGAGAGCACAAAGCAATACAGTAGGCAGACTCCGGTTTTTGGGGGGAGATGCTCGAGAATATCCGGGTGGACTCCTGAGGCTCGATCCCGCATTTGCGTATGCCGAGCCTCCTTCCTCATGACCTTTGTCCAGAGTGGAATGCCTCCCGGCTCCCGGCACATGATCAGTGCATGCTCAGTCACGATATCAGTGCCTGCTCAGCCACGTGATCACTGACGGCACAGTCACGTGATCAGCGCCTCTCAGTCACGTGATCACCGTATGATAAACACGTGATCAGTGAACGACCAGCCACGTGATCACTGCATGCGCGTCAGGTGGTCAGTTCCTGATCAGCCACCTGATCAGTGCGTGCACAGTCCCCTGATCAGCGCCTGTCAGTCACTGATCACTGCCTGAGAAACCCGTGATCAGTGCCCGAACAGCCACGTCATCAGTGCATGCGCAGTCACGTGATCAGTGCATGATAGCCACGTGATCAGTGCGTGCACAGTCCCATGATCAGCGCCTGTCAGTCACTGATCATTGCCTGAGAAACACGTGATCAGTGCATGATGAGCCATGTGATCAGTGCCCGATCAGCCACGTCATCAGTGCATGATAGCCACGTGATCAGTGCCTGCTCAGTCACGTGATCTGGACTTGATCAGCCACGTGATCAGTGCCTGCAGAGTCACGTGATCAGGGCCTGCTGAGCTGCGTGATTCCTGCCGGCTCATCTGCATGACAATTGCCAGCTGAGCTGCGTGATTCCTGTCGGCTCATCTGCTTGACAATTGCCAGCTGAGCTGCGTGATTCCTGCCTGGTCACGTGCTTGATTATTGCCAGTTGAGCAGCATGATTCGTCACTGCTGAGCTCCATGCTTATTGCCTGCTGATTGCGTGGTTCGTGTCTGCTCAGCTCTTTGAGTATTGCCTCCTGAGGTCCCTGTTCGGTCGCCACCTGCCGGGGACCAGCCCCAACTGATCCAGGGTATTCGAAGGAGAGATGGCCTAGGCGACTATTTATATGCTAATCAGAGATGTCAAGAATAATAGTATGAGGAGAGCTCAGTAGGAAAATTCGGTGGAGAAAAGAGACTGAGGAGCTTGGTTTACGCGGAAGACCAATCAAACTTCAAGACAAGAAGTTTGCACCACTTACGTAGGCCGCAGGCGCCCTCTCGAATGGCGAAAGGTGCCTCACCCTAGACACCTTCTCGAGTGGGTCTTAGCAGCCCAGGCATAATTAGGAAGCGTGGTGGGTTCCGCGCTCCAGATGGAGACTCAGCTGGAAGTTAAAGGGAAGAATGACAAGGAACTTTATGAATTGGAGCTGTAAGTTACCTCTTTGACAGAGAGAGCGAGATGGTGGTGGGGGACAGCCCCCAGTGAAATCAGAGGTGAGAGCACAAAGCAATACAGTAGGCAGACTCCGGTTTTTTTGGGGGGAGATGCTCGAGAATATCCGGGTGGACTCCTGAGGCTCGATCCCGCATTTGCGTATGCCGAGCCTCCTTCCTCATGACCTTTGTCCAGAGTGGAATGCCTCCCCGGCTCCCGGCACATGATCAGTGCATGCTCAGTCACGATATCAGTGCCTGCTCAGCCACGTGATCACTGACGGCACAGTCACGTGATCAGCGCCTCTCAGTCACGTGATCACCGTATGATAAACACGTGATCAGTGAACGACCAGCCAGGTGATCACTGCATGCGCGGTCAGGTGGTCAGTTCCTGATCAGCCACCTGATCAGTGCGTGCACAGTCCCTGATCAGCGCCTGTCAGTCACTGATCACTGCCTGATAAACCCGTGATCAGTGCCCGAACAGCCACGTCATCAGTGCATGCGCAGTCACGTGATCAGTGCATGATAGCCACGTGATCAGTGCGTGCACAGTCCCATGATCAGCGCCTGTCAGTCACTGATCATTGCCTGATAAACACGTGATCAGTGCATGATGAGCCATGTGATCAGTGCCGGATCAGCACGTCATCAGTGCATGATAGCCACGTGATCAGTGCATGCTCAGTCACGTGATCAGGCCTGATCAGCCACGTGATCAGTGCCTGCTCAGTCTGCGTGATCAGGGCCTGCTGAGCTGCGTGATTCCTGCCGGCTCATCTGCATGACAATTGCCAGCTGAGCTGCGTGATTCCTGTCGGCTCATCTGCTTGACAATTGCCAGCTGAGCTGCGTGATTCCTGCCTGGTCACGTGCTTGATTATTGCCAGTTGAGCAGCATGATTCGTCACTGCTGAGCTCCATGCTTATTGCCTGCTGATTGCGTGGTTCGTGTCTGCTCAGCTCTTTGAGTATTGCCTCCTGAGGTCCCTGTTCGGTCGCCACCTGCCGGGGACCAGCCCCAACTGATCCAGGGTATTCGAAGGAGAGATGGCCTAGGCGACTATTTATATGCTAATCAGAGATGTCAAGAATAATAGTATGAGGAGAGCTCAGTAGGAAAATTCGGTGGAGAAAAGAGACTGAGGAGCTTGGTTTACGCGGAAGACCAATCAAACTTCAAGACAAGAAGTTTGCACCACTTACGTAGGCTGCAGGCGCCCTCTCGAATAGCGAAAGGTGCCTCACCCTAGACACCTTCTCGAGTGGGTCTTAGCAGCCCAGGCATAATTAGGAAGCGTGGTGGGTTCCGCGCTCCAGATGGAGACTCAGCTGGAAGTTAAAAGGAAGAATGACAAGGAACTTTATGAATTGGAGCTGTAAGTTAACTCTTTGACAGAGAGAGCGAGATGGTGGTGGGGGACAGCCCCCAGTGAAATCAGAGGTGAGAGCACAAAGCAATACAGTAGGCAGACTCGGTTTTTTTGGGGGGAGATGCTCGAGAATATCCGGGTGGACTCCTGAGGCTCGATCCCGCATTTGCGTATGCCGAGCCTCCTTCCTCATGACCTTTGTCCAGAGTGGAATGCCTCCCGGCTCCCGGCACATGATCAGTGCATGCTCAGTCACGATATCAGTGCCTGCTCAGCCACGTGATCACTGACGGCACAGTCACGTGATCAGCGCCTCTCAGTCACGTGATCACCGTATGATAAACACGTGATCAGTGAACGACCAGCCAGGTGATCACTGCATGCGCGGTCAGGTGGTCAGTTCCTGATCAGCCACCTGATCAGTGCGTGCACAGTCCCCTGATCAGCGCCTGTCAGTCACTGATCACTGCCTGATAAACCCGTGATCAGTGCCCGAACAGCCACGTCATCAGTGCATGCGCAGTCACGTGATCAGTGCATGATAGCCACGTGATCAGTGCGTGCACAGTCCCATGATCAGCGCCTGTCAGTCACTGATCATTGCCTGAGAAACACGTGATCAGTGCATGATGAGCCATGTGATCAGTGGATCAGCCACGTCATCAGCCACGTCATCAGTGCATGATAGCCACGTGATCAGTGCCTGCTCAGTCACGTGATCTGGACTTGATCAGCCACGTGATCAGTGCCTGCAGAGTCACGTGATCAGGGCCTGCTGAGCTGCGTGATTCCTGCCGGCTCATCTGCATGACAAATGCCATCTGAGCTGCGTGATTCCTGTCGGCTCATCTGCTTGACAATTGCCAGCTGAGCTGCGTGATTCCTGCCTGGTCACGTGCTTGATTATTGCCAGTTGAGCAGCATGATTCGTCACTGCTGAGCTCCATGCTTATTGCCTGCTGATTGCGTGGTTCGTGTCTGCTCAGCTCTTTGAGTATTGCCTCCTGAGGTCCCTGTTCGGTCGCCACCTGCCGGGGACCAGCCCCAACTGATCCAGGGTATTCGAAGGAGAGATGGCCTAGGCGACTATTTATATGCTAATCAGAGATGTCAAGAATAATAGTATGACGAGAGCTCAGTAGGAAAATTCGGTGGAGAAAAGAGACTGAGGAGCTTGGTTTACGCGGAAGACCAATCAAACTTCAAGACAAGAAGTTTGCACCACTTACGAGGCCGCAGGCGCCCTCTCGAATGGCGAAAGGTGCCTCACCCTAGACACCTTCTCGAGTGGGTCTTAGCAGCCCAGGCATAATTAGGAAGCGTGGTGGGTTCCGCGCTCCAGATGGAGACTCAGCTGGAAGTTAAAGGGAAGAATGACAAGGAACTTTATGAATTGGAGCTGTAAGTTACCTCTTTGACAGAGAGAGCGAGATGGTGGTGGGGGACAGCCCCCAGTGAAATCAGAGGTGAGAGCACAAAGCAATACAGTAGGCAGACTCCGGTTTTTTGGGGGAGATGCTCGAGAATATCCGGGTGGACTCCTGAGGTTCGATCCCGCATTTGCGTATGCCGAGCCTCCTTCCTCATGACCTTTGTCCAGAGTGGAATGCCTCCCCGGCTCCCGGCACATGATCAGTGCATGCTCAGTCACGATATCAGTGCCTGCTCAGCCACGTGATCACTGACGGCACAGTCACGTGATCAGCGCCTCTCAGTCACGTGATCACCGTATGATAAACACGTGATCAGTGAACGACCAGCCAGGTGATCACTGCATGCGCGGTCAGGTGGTCAGTTCCTGATCAGCCACCTGATCAGTGCGTGCACAGGCCCTGATCAGCGCCTGTCAGTCACTGATCACTGCCTGATAAACCCGTGATCAGTGCCCGAACAGCCACGTCATCAGTGCATGCGCAGTCACGTGATCAGTGCATGATAGCCACGTGATCAGTGCGTGCACAGTCCCATGATCAGCGCCTGTCAGTCACTGATCATTGCCTGAGAAACACGTGATCAGTGCATGATGAGCCATGTGATCAGTGCCCGATCAGCCACGTCATCAGTGCATGATAGCCACGTGTTCAGTGCCTGCTCAGTCACGTGATCTGGACTTGATCAGCCACGTGATCAGTGCCTGCAGAGTCACGTGATCAGGGCCTGCTGAGCTGCGTGATTCCTGCCGGCTCATCTGCATGACAATTGCCATCTGAGCTGCGTGATTCCTGTCGGCTCATCTGCTTGACAATTGCCAGCTGAGCTGCGTGATTCCTGCCTGGTCACGTGCTTGATTGCCAGTTGAGCAGCATGATTCGTCACTGCTGAGCTCCATGCTTATTGCCTGCTGATTGCGTGGTTCGTGTCTGCTCAGCTCTTTGAGTATTGCCTCCTGAGGTCCCTGTTCGGTCGCCACCTGCCGGGGACCAGCCCCAACTGATCCAGGGTATTCGAAGGAGAGATGGCCTAGGCGACTATTTATATGCTAATCAGAGATGTCAAGAATAATAGTATGAGGAGAGCTCAGTAGGAAAATTCGGTGGAGAAAAGAGACTGAGGAGCTTGGTTTACGCGGAAGACCAATCAAACTTCAAGACAAGAAGTTTGCACCACTTACGTAGGCCGCAGGCGCCCTCTCGAATAGCGAAAGGTGCCTCACCCTAGACACCTTCTCGAGTGGGTCTTAGCAGCCCAGGCATAATTAGGAAGCGTGGTGGGTTCCGCGCTCCAGATGGAGACTCAGCTGGAAGTTAAAGGGAAGAATGACAAGGAACTTTATGAATTGGAGCTGTAAGTTACCTCTTTGACAGAGAGAGCGAGATGGTGGTGGGGGACAGCCCCCAGTGAAATCAGAGGTGAGAGCACAAAGCAATACAGTAGGCAGACTCCGGTTTTCTTGGGGGGGAGATGCTCGAGAATATCCGGGTGGACTCCTGAGGCTCGATCCCGCATTTGCGTATGCCGAGCCTCCTTCCTCATGACCTTTGTCCAGAGTGGAATGCCTCCCGGCTCCCGGCACATGATCAGTGCATGCTCAGTCACGATATCAGTGCCTGCTCAGCCACGTGATCACTGACGGCACAGTCACGTGATCAGCGCCTCTCAGTCACGTGATCACCGTATGATAAACACGTGATCAGTGAACGACCGGCCAGGTGATCACTGCATGCGCGGTCAGGTGGTCAGTTCCTGATCAGCCACCTGATCAGTGCGTGCACAGTCCCCTGATCAGCCTGTCAGTCACTGATCACTGCCTGATAAACCCGTGATCAGTGCCCGAACAGCCACGTCATCAGTGCATGCGCAGTCACGTGATCAGTGCATGATAGCCACGTGATCAGTGCGTGCACAGTCTCATGATCAGCGCCTGTCAGTCACTGATCATTGCCTGAGAAACACGTGATCAGTGCATGATGAGCCATGTGATCAGTGCCCGATCAGCCACGTCATCAGTGCATCATAGCCACGTGATCAGTGCCTGCTCAGTCACGTGATCTGGACTTGATCAGCCACGTGATCAGTGCCTGCAGAATCACGTGATCAGGGCCTGCTGAGCTGCGTGATTCCTGCCGGCTCATCTGCATGACAATTGCCAGCTGAGCTGCGTGATTCCTGTCGGCTCATCTGCTTGACAATTGCCAGCTGAGCTGCGTGATTCCTGCCTGGTCACGTGCTTGATTATTGCCAGTTGAGCAGCATGATTCGTCACTGCTGAGCTCCATGCTTATTGCCTGCTGATTGCGTGGTTCGTGTCTGCTCAGCTCTTTGAGTATTGCCTCCTGAGGTCCCTGTTCGGTCGCCACCTGCCGGGGACCAGCCCCAACTGATCCAGGGTATTCGAAGGAGAGATGGCCTAGGCGACTATTTATATGCTAATCAGAGATGTCAAGAATAATAGTATGACGAGAGCTCAGTAGGAAAATTCGGTGGAGAAAAGAGACTGAGGAGCTTGGTTTACGCGGAAGACCAATCAAACTTCAAGACAAGAAGTTTGCACCACTTACGTAGGCCGCAGGCGCCCTCTCGAATGGCGAAAGGTGCCTCACCCTAGACACCTTCTCGAGTGGGTCTTAGCAGCCCAGGCATAATTAGGAAGCGTGGTGGGTTCCGCGCTCCAGATGGAGACTCAGCTGGAAGTTAAAGGGAAGAATGACAAGGAACTTTATGAATTGGAGCTGTAAGTTACCTCTTTGACAGAGAGAGCGAGATGGTGGTGGGGGACAGCCCCCAGTGAAATCAGAGGTGAGAGCACAAAGCAATACAGTAGGCAGACTCCGGTTTTTTTGGGGGGAGATGCTCGAGAATATCCGGGTGGACTCCTGAGGCTCGATCCCGCATTTGCGTATGCCGAGCCTCCTTCCTCATGACCTTTGTCCAGAGTGGAATGCCTCCCCGGCTCCCAGCACATGATCAGTGCATGCTCAGTCACGATATCAGTGCCTGCTCAGCCACGTGATCACTGACGGCACAGTCACGTGATCAGCGCCTCTCAGTCACGTGATCACCGTATGATAAACACAGGTGATCACTGCATGCGCGGTCAGGTGGTCAGTTCCTGATCAGCCACCTGATCAGTGCGTGCACAGTCCCCTGATCAGCGCCTGTCAGTCACTGATCACTGCCTGATAAACCCGTGATCAGTGCCCGAACAGCCACGTCATCAGTGCATGCGCAGTCACGTGATCAGTGCATGATAGCCACGTGATCAGTGCGTGCACAGTCCCATGATCAGCGCCTGTCAGTCACTGATCATTGCCTGATAAACACGTGATCAGTGCATGATGAGCCATGTGATCAGTGCCCGATCAGCCACGTCATCAGTGCATGGGCAGTCACGTCATCAGTGCATGATAGCCACGTGATCAGTGCCTGCTCAGTCACGTGATCTGGACTTGATCAGCCACGTGATCAGTGCCTGCAGAGTCACGTGATCAGTGCCTGCTGAGCTGCGTGATTCCTGTCGGCTCATCTGCTTGACAATTGCCAGCTGAGCTGCGTGATTCCTGCCTGGTCACGTGCTTGATTATTGCCAGTTGAGCAGCATGATTCGTCACTGCTGAGCTCCATGCTTATTGCCTGCTGATTGCGTGGTTCGTGTCTGCTCAGCTCTTTGAGTATTGCCTCCTGAGGTCCCTGTTCGGTCGCCACCTGCCGGGGACCAGCCCCAACTGATCCAGGGTATTCGAAGGAGAGATGGCCTAGGCGACTATTTATATGCTAATCAGAGATGTCAAGAATAATAGTATGAGGAGAGCTCAGTAGGAAAATTCGGTGGAGAAAAGAGACTGAGGAGCTTGGTTTACGCGGAAGACCAATCAAACTTCAAGACAAGAAGTTTGCACCACTTACGTAGGCCGCAGGCGCCTCTCGAATAGCGAAAGGTGCCTCACCCTAGACACCTTCTCGAGTGGGTCTTAGCAGCCCAGGCATAATTAGGAAGCGTGGTGGGTTCCGCGCTCCAGATGGAGACTCAGCTGGAAGTTAAAGGAAGAATGACAAGGAACTTTATGAATTGGAGCTGTAAGTTTCCTCTTTGACAGAGAGAGCGAGATGGTGGTGGGGGACAGCCCCCAGTGAAATCAGAGGTGAGAGCACAAAGCAATACAGTAGGCAGACTCTGGTTTTTTTGGGGGAGATGCTCGAGAATATCCGGGTGGACTCCTGAGGCTCGATCCCGCATTTGCGTATGCCGAGCCTCCTTCCTCATGACCTTTGTCCAGAGTGGAATGCCTCCCCGGCTCCCGGCACATGATCAGTGCATGCTCAGTCACGATATCAGTGCCTGCTCAGCCACGTGATCACTGACGGCACAGTCACGTGATCAGCGCCTCTCAGTCACGTGATCACCGTATGATAAACACGTGATCAGTGAACGACCAGCCAGGTGATCACTGCATGCGCGGTCAGGTGGTCAGTTCCTGAGCAGCCACCTGATCAGTGCGTGCACAGTCCCCTGATCAGCGCCTGTCAGTCACTGATCACTGCCTGATAAACCCGTGATCAGTGCCCGAACAGCCACGTCATCAGTGCATGCGCAGTCACGTGATCAGTGCATGATAGCCACGTGATCAGTGCGTGCACAGTCCCATGATCAGCGCCTGTCAGTCACTGATCATTGCCTGAGAAACACGTGATCAGTGCTTGATGAGCCATGTGATCAGTGCCCGATCAGCCACGTCATCAGTGCATGATAGCCACGTGATCAGTGCCTGCTCAGTCACGTGATCTGGACTTGATCAGCCACGTGATCAGTGCCTGCAGAGTCACGTGATCAGGGCCTGCTGAGCTGCGTGATTCCTGCCGGCTCATCTGCATGACAATTGC